>NC_048599.1:129454364-129616864 GCF_003668045.3 Cricetulus griseus
CTTAGTGGGTGGTCATGATCTCCCCTTATATCCACGCCCTACCTTCTTGACACCACATTTGATGTTGGCTAAATTCCCAAGTCCCAAACTTTTGTTTTTGTTGAGTGTGAATGAAATAGGGAATGCAGCAATCAGCAAAGAAAAAGGCATACCATCAGAGAGACTGTAACAGTCCAGTACATTATGGTTGCATTCCTTGCTAGTTAAGTCACTATGGTAAAATCCTTGGCAGGATTTTTTTTCAATAGTTTATTCATGATGTTCATTATTATGAGTTGTAAAGAGTATGAGAATTTCATTTTTAAAATGTCTTATGGAATGTATCACTTTCTTAGATCTTGTAGACATGCTGTGGAAACCATAACATAAAATATGAGTTACTTACAATAACTAATTTTAATCCCATCTGCTAAGTATGACAACATTAGCATTTCCACTTAATTAAAAACACCCTTAAAGCAGCGATGTTTTAATCACTCCATTTTATTTACTCTCCTCCGGTGTCACTTATAATTGTAACTTTTTATTTTTTAATAATGAGGGATTTTTTTTCTCCTTGCATCACACAAAAAAAGTGCTGTCGATAATTAGCAGTCTTCTGTTATTAGTAGACTCAGGTGTCACAACTGTGTCTCATCCTCATTATAGTAAAAAATTTCACCTATCAGATTCATTATTGCTAGATAATGCGACTGAGAGCCTTTGCAGGCCCTCCAGAAAAGTAATTCAGCCAAGCAAAATTATCAGCTAATTATATTTAGAATCAAAAGCCCAACAACTATTTGCAGATAAATTGTATGAATTGAAGTGAATAGATCTGAATATTAAGATTCATAGATTTAGCTGATGATTTGTTAATTGGAATAAAAAGGTCATTTACTAGTCATTTTAACAATAGATCAATTGGAACCCTATTTATTATTTAACTGGTAGTGCATAAGGATCGGAAATAATGAATAATTGTATTATCAGGAATGTTTTCCAGAATAACAAAATAGGAGGAACTTATGAGGATGCTGTGTGATTTATTTTTAAATATTATAGGCTTGTTCGTGTATTTTAAAATGTAAACTTAAGCTAAATAATAACATTAGTATTTTAACAAGTCCAAAACTAGCTGAAAAAGATTGATCTGGTTTATTGAGTTAGAACTTTAACTAGGAAGTAGATGCTTATTTGTTTTTTTTTTAATTTTTCCTCTTATATCAAATAATGCTGTTCCTAGCTTATTGTATGACATTTCAATTGATAGAGACATTTTGGACATAGTGTGTTATATACTCCTACAACAACTCAAAACGTAAGTCAGCCTGTAATGATTTTCTTTTAGAGTATAGAATAATTCAAATCCATTATTTAAAAGCAGATAATATGCTCTTTCTGAAAAGCCTGTTACTTCACTCTTAATTTATGTAATTATAAGAGAATGTTCATATGTATTTGCTTTTCCATTGGCACAGCATTTTAAAACTGAGTGACTTCAGACATCATGCTTATTTTCTTTTGGTTCGTGAAGTACATCACAGGCTGATATGCTCAAAAGTTTCTTAATGATTTGTGCTACTGCACAGTGTAGTTTATATCTGTGCTTTTCAGACCTGCACATGGAGAAAGGGGTTAGATAGCTTGTTTACTAAAAGTAATGGTTGGTTGTTAAAACCTTTGCATTTCTATTGTGTTTTGTGAAAAACTTAGCATTTTTCCAAAAATTGGAGCTCAAAGTAAATACTTTCCCTTTATACTAATTTCAGTTTAACGTAATAAAAATAGGGAAAACATCACCACTTAAAAACAGTTTAAATTGCATGTACTCTGTCACTGTAAATAAACAAGGTAAACATTGACATGACTTCAGATCATTCTTGGACTGAAAAAAATATGCAGTTCAAAATAAATTCTGCCGTTGGTCAACATTTTGGATGCAATTCAAAGTTTCTCATAAAATAAACATATTTTAAAGAGTGTTTTGAATTTCACTGCATAATTTCTAGCCAACAGAAATGACAGTGGTATCTTCAAGGTTTATGATATGTCAGATCAATAACCATTATGCAAACCGAGCAAGACTGCAAGGGGCAATACCTTCCCTCTGCTTAGCCCCCTCCACCACTGCCACAAGGAGGAAACCTCCTGTAGATGCTCCCTGGGGAAACTCACAATGCAAAACTTTGTGTTTGTTTAATAATAAAAAGTATTCTTTCCTGATAAAATAGAAAGTAAGCTGAATTTTTAGTCAGAAAAGCAAAATGTTCATTAAAATGATCTAAACAAGAGTTTTGCCACAAAGGGAGAGTTTTACATCTGCATAATAACAAATTGTTTCAGAGCATGAGCTTGAAATGAAAATGCCCCATCACAACAGATTGTAAATTTTTTTCCCTGTGCTTTTAAAAGTGCCTCGATCGTTTCTACGGCTTCCCTGCTAAAGTATTTGCTATTTTATTTAAACATTTTTTGAGAAATGAACATTCTGAAGCTTTGCAGCATTATTAAGAAAAGCTGTCCATACTTTCCCATGTTGTTGAATGTGTTTATCTGCTGATTATAAAATGTGTTAAACAGTATTTTAGAAACAACAAAAATGCAGCACTGCGCTTTGATTAATTCAGTGAACAAAGCATATGCTGCCGGTTCTGTCCCATGAAAGTCGGGTATGATCAATAAAATCCTGCAAAGAGCAACTCTGGCATTTAGGAATACACTGCCGACCATGATTTTTGTCCCACTTAGCTTTGGGCTCATACTGCTATCTTAAACAAACAGACCCCTTCTGACTGTGATGCTATGCCTGCTGTACTCTTGTCCTGTCTCTGACATTTCTGCAGGTTGGAAGCTGTGTACTGTGGCTGTTACCCACTTTGTCCCAAAGACTTGGTTTATCCTGAAATATTTCCAGGTAGCTGCTTTCATGTGCTTTTTCTTTGTTGTGATTTAATACAGGATTCATGCTAAACTAAAAGTTTGAAAATAAACTTAAGTAGGAGCAATTGTTTATTTGGCAAGTCAACATGTTAGTGTTAAGGAAAAATTTATGTGTTTTAATACATTAGAGTAAGCTTATATTTACCATCTGTTCTTTTAAGATAACAAAAAAAGCAAGTTTTCAAATAGCATTCTTCATTGTTAGCATACACATCTCATAATGACGGGTTTTTATAAGCAGGTCAGTACTGCTGCAATTGCTAACAGATTTTTTTTAATGATACACACAGAGAAAATTCAAGGATAGAAAGTCATACCAAATTCTTTAAACAATTGACTAGTTAATAATATGCAACTGTTGTACAGAGTGCATACAGCTATAGTACTGGTTCTTTCAAAAAATTCTCATCACTAAATATATCACATATGCATTGTGCTACATTAGAATAATGTATTTTAATCACCCAGAGGAGATGTCTAAACAGCACAACTACACAGTCTTATTTAGCATTAAACATCCTTGTGAGCTGAGGTAACCTTATAAAATCATGCTTAAATAATGTAAAACATGAGGCGGCACAGAGCAATATGCATTTTTAATTAGTAAAGTGACTAATATCGAGTGTGTGCTTTGAGGTTTTTGTTTCATTAAAAATGTATCTGTTTTTCCTGCAGCTGAGTATCTGTATTCCACACCTGAACAGCTTTCAAAAAGGCTCCAGAGTTTCTGCAAGAGACCAGATATTATAAGAAAACATCTTTATAAGGTAGCTATTGAGAAGAAATTTACGTGAGAGAAATGCCACATTTAAGTACAAAGAAAAATTTTTTTAAAAAAAATCTAATTAACATACTGATGTTTAAAGGAAACATTCTAGGGAGGGGTATTGGTTGTTACACTAACAAGGATTAATTAAACTGGATGCCAGTTGTATTAACCTAGGTCTTAGAAAATACGTGCACTTCATGCACAGTACATGCTTTCTTTTTAATTTATTGTTTTCTAAGATGACTGTCCTGTACATTTAGCCCCAAGAGGCTTATAAAAATGAACCTGGATTAATGTAACTCATTAGTTTAAAAGGAAGTAGAAAAAAGATTCCACAATTATACTAATAAGGATAAGCCTTTCTTCTCATCATAATGAAATCGTATGTCCTCAAAAAATTTAGGTGAAAGACATTAGTGAAGTTTGCTGTTGATTTTTGAACAACTATGAAGACACCTTTCAAAAGTTGTATTCCCCTCACCCTGTTCAAAATGGGACATAAAAAATTCTCAGTTTGTTTAGAGTCATGACCATGGGTCTCAGCTCAAAATGTCAAGACAAATGGTTTATATAAATAGTACCATCAGCAGTCACCCCCACTTCCCTTACCTGAATCGAGCATCTTACATTATTGAAATAGCACAAAAAAGCACCTACTGAAAGTGTAAGTAGTTGAAGTGGAATCTGCTTTCTGGGCTTCAAAGGTGGCTCTAGGCCATGAATAATTAACCTTCTTGTGTTCTCTGATTACAGAGTCTTCATTTTTTGTAAGGCTAACATAGTTTACAATCTAGATCATTTATAATACAGAATTTTCATTTTCTGTGTTAAAATATAACCTTCAGCTGACATACACTCCTCTACCTTTTCTCTTTTTGCAAGGCCTAAAATACATATTTACATGGTGATACTTGAAAACATGACTTTATTTCTCCAGGAAACAGTTAAACTTCAACAAAAAGGGAGAAAACCAAAAATGCAATTTAACACCCAATTTCAAGCTCATTATCTTTCATTGTCTATTAACTTGGCAATGGTTCAGAAGGTAGCTCATAATAGTTTAAAATGCTGACTGAACAGTTCCAGGCTTCAGTGTCACTCCCAGAGTTGATACTGTTGTATCATGCATGTGAAGCCTCACAAGGAGCGTGGGCCTCTAAGGCTCACTCTCCTGTTTACTCATTCCAAAGTTCAGTGGTAGTCTTGTTCATATACAGCATGCACCAGTTAGTCCCCCCATGCAATAGGTAAGCAGAATGTGCAGATTATGAAATTAAGGAAATAGAAGTTTTGGTACAAGTGGGTTCTTGTTATATTTGTAATATGAACCTATTTCAGTGTTTTCACAGTTAAAGTATCAACTTTTTGTTATGTTTGGGAAATTTTTTGATGAAATATTTACAAATATGTTATACCATCAAAATTTATTTGTTTTTAATGTTGGTTCAGGTCAAGTCCTATTAGCCTTGTTACTCTAAATCTAAGTCTTCAACTGCTTCACAAGGTCCTGCGACAGTTGTCTATAGTTAGAAAAAGAAACAGATTTCTAACTGAACTTCTTCAATAGAATTACTACCCTTCTGGGATATAGTGTTTATTTTACAAATAAATGGAAAAATTCTAAAAGAATTTTAGCTTTGTTGTGTGATGTTAATATGCAAAATTCTTCACATACTTAAAAAATGGCTCGTAATTAAACTGCTACATTTTGGCTCCCATGAATAGTTTTAGTTTTCACATGATAAAACTTACAACTCAATGTTTTATAAATTAGTAATCTACAAGAACTTACATGTGTATTTTAAGTACTTTTACAATGAATTTTTTATTTTAAATTTATGGCATGCTTTCATATATGTCCTCATTGGTAGATATTAGTAATATTATATCTAAAATGTTTCCAAAATTTAAAGAAATTTATCTAAAAATATAAGATAAAGAGCTTTAAGACAAATGGCCCATCATGAGGTACTGGATTAAAAACCCTAAGAATGGACTCACATCTGGTTTGCCATAGAGAAACAGATCAAACTAGTAAGAATGAGTGTGTTCAAAAGATGGCATAAATTACAATCACGTCTCCAGTTGTTTTGTTCATGTCCTAGTCTCAGGTGGCATTTGTGCTCACTGGATAATGGAGACTTATTTCCCTTCAGGACAGCTTTGCTTACTTATACAATGGAAAAGGACCGTGTGTATTTATGAAAAGAATATATAACTTTTCTTCTTCTTTTTTGTTAATCTCTTCTTTTTTTCTTCTTCTTTCTTTATTTATATTTCTTCCATTGGACGCTTGTGTTTTGCTTTTATGGAGCATATGCTCCTAAGGTCTAAAAGGACAGAATGTCATTGGATTCCTGTACTTGTTTCTTTTACATTTGATGTCTCTTCTTGTTATTAAAGGTTCATGTTTAAAATCATTCCAGCTTCATACTCTATCTAGGATAGACTTTTTCATTTGGATTCACACTTAGAAATTTAATGACTGGGATAAGGCTATTAACACTTGGCTTTCTTCTTTTTGGGGGGATTGGCTTTCTTCTTATGTGAAACCTTGCACATTCAATATGTCTAAAAGGCTGGAGGCTATAACTTGCAGTAGGGTTTAGAGCAGACACAAAACTGATTCTGTCTTGGTGGTGGTCTTTTGTTTCTTGAAGTGACTCTCTGCATTAGACTCTCTAATGATTTCAGGCCTATAATACAGATTTAAATATTCACTCTCTCTCTCTCTCTCTCTCTCTCTCTCTCTCTCTCTCTCTCTCTCTCTCTCTGGTGTGTGTGTGTGTGTGTGTGTGTGTGTGTGTGTGTGTGTGTTTGCACTCGAGAGCTCATGGGCAAATGCACACACATACAAGTAAACACTTAAAGATCATTGGGAAAATCTAATGCATATAAGAAGTAAATGTTTCTTATTAATCCTAAAATCTAAAAAGCCACTTCTTAAAAAATTTACATGTATGAATTACATATAGGTGCTGACTGTAAATGTCTTCTAACATTAAGCTATGTCTTGTTCCAGGTAGGAAATTACACTAACCATAGGGGAAAAGTTTAATTTCACGCACAGTAAGAGCTCTTCTAGATCACTCTGTCTACTGTAAACAAATTTCTAGGATAACTCATAAGACAGACCAAGGTATATTGACTTTTTATATTAACAATAGTATCCTTTCTACAAGAAAGCCTGGACCTAAAGTTGTACTTTTTGCCTCGATTTGTGTTTATGACTCACTGAAATACTATAAAAGTTGTGTGAAACTAACACCCTGTGTTAGTTACAGGCCTTTTATCCTTTTATTTTAAAATCCTTTGAAGAAAAGAAATGGTCCCTTATTATCAGTATTGAAAATAGAGCAAGAATATGGCTAGTGTATAGGGTAGACACAACCCAGGCTAACAGCAGAGGCCACATTTCCATCCTGTTCCTCATTTGCTTTGAGTGTGTGTGGTATGTGTGCCTGTGTATGGTGTCTGTGCGTGAACATCTGTATCTGTGTGTGTGTGTGTGTGTGTGTGTGTGTGTGTGTGTGTGTGTGTGTGTGTGTATCTATCTGTATGTGTCTCTGTACATGTATGTCTGTCTGCGTGTATCTCTATGTGTTCTATGTCTTTGTGTGCTTGCACATGGGTGAGAAGGAGGACAGTGTCCTTTTGCTTTTTGAGAGTGACCTGTAGTTTCTTAAGGTTTTCAGAAGTTAACTGTTGATTTTACTCTGTCCTTCTTAAGTTGTTCAACAGTTGAGACCTATAAAATCTATTATTTGGAGGAAGAAATTTTCAGATTTTTGTCTAAAACTAATTCCAAACAATGATCATGCTTACAAAGCAGACTCGATGCCTGGAAAAGCCATTTGCAGTTGTCTTTATTATGTCAATCTACAACCATTCGAACCAAGCCAAGCTGTTTCTAAGTCTCTTTAAGAGATGGTCACTCTGGAGTTCCCTTTTAATTTAAGCATATAAAGTTAGCTGTGGATAAGCTGTATCTCAACAGCATTGACACTACTCTAAAATCTTACTGTTTCCTGAGAAAATGAAAAGATTTATAGTGATATCTTAAGGACTTATAAAATCTCTAAGCGGCACCTGCCAAATGTAATGCAAATTCTCTGTCTTAAGGTCCTTCTCTCTCTCTTTTTTTTTTTTCTTTTACTCCCGTATACCTTCCTCCTCTCCTTTTCTTCCTTTGCCATGATTTTATGTGGTTTGGCTCTGCTTTGGTGAGTTCAACTTAGTTGAGATTTTGTCATTCTCCATAGGTAAGTTCTTTGCCTGTGGGTTACTCATCTACAGATCTAGAGATTTTTTTTTTTTTTCCCAACCATAATCGCATTTTCCCCTGAGGAACTGCTATAATGAAATAATGAATAAAACCCATTTGGAAATGTGAAGCACCTTATAAATTCCATGTACTAGTAAGGGCATTTATCTTGTGTCCTCGCTCCGTAAGGGGTAAACTCACATTGGCAAAGCTGTGTATTGAGAGTATTGTGTACTTTCTGTGTATAAAAGTTTAAAGACAGGTGGTAAACTTCTAAGAGCAATCATCCATGGCATAAACCAAGCAATGTGTGCAGCAGTGTCCCCATGTGAAAACTGCTTCCTCTCACAGTTGAAATACAGTGCTGCTTTAAACCAGTCAGAAGCCAGGCTTTCCTGGGGTGATAGAGCTTGGTGGCTTTGGGGTTGTATTTGGAGAGATGAGGCGGGTTTGCAGTATGGGTTTTCCACTGTCTGTTTTCAGGGCCCACGCTTCTTCACTGATTTCTCATCTCTCCTCCCCTTGTTGCAGGGTGAAGTGGCTCCATTTTCCTGGGCAGCCCTACATGGTAAATTCAGGTCTCTGCTCACAACAGAACCCAGGGAAGATTTGTGACAGATGGGGCTAAGTCACAAACTTGCAGCCTAAGGCAGAATCTGAAGAACTTTCCAGAGTGTGCCCATATTTACCTGATCAGAGAGAAAAGAAAATCTGCAGAGGAAGCCGAGCCTGGCTGCTTGTCATAGCTGACACAGAGCCATCTGCCACAAACCTGTGGCGGCTTCAGATCTCCAATCCCTGCCACCACCCCAACTCAAATTAAATACAGATTCCTAGAGACGTTATGATGGTTACACATGTCCTCGGCATCACATGTAGGAGACTGTTCAAAAAAAATATGTGGCCTGTTGTATAACCGCACTCATGTATCCCATATGTGGTGCCACATTGAATTTCCGGTTGAATCCGTTTTTATCCTTTGTACTGGATGACATGGTGCCTGAATTCTTTCTTTCTGCCGACACTATGGCAGCCAAACTGCAGCTTCAAACACTCACACTTGGCTGAGTTTCTACCTGGGTTGCCAGGTTATCATCGGAGCCTTCTTGTGTCCTCAAAGGGCCACAGGGCCTAGAAAGAGGATCAGAATGCTACTGAACTAATTGGGCAGCCATCTCAAAGCTGCTGTAGGCAAAGGGCTGCTTTAGCACTTTTCTTTTAGCAAATTAATGACTCTCTGGCACAGGAGTTTTAAGTGAAGGTATTAATAAGGGGTCTGGCAGGTATTCCCATGATTCACAGAGTTTCATTTGCATTTAATTAATCTTAAAGAAACTTGCAAGATAAACAGCTGTAATTCGGACAAACATGGCAGATACAGTGAGTGAAGTCCTCTCATCCATAAAATGAACACAAGATACTTGTTTTACATTTTTTATGGGTAAAAATAGAGAAATCAAAATGCTTCTAACAAAACCTTTATTTGGTACAAATCTTCTTCAAAAATATTTGCATCCAACTACAAATATACCCTCTCTGAGATAAGTCACTTAGGATTCTTGTAGCCAAGCTGCTCTGTTTGTTGGTGTAAAGATATTTTAAATGGCTGGATTGTAAAATAAATTTTTAATAAACTGCCCGCTGTATTTTTAATTAGCATATTCATTTGCGTTTAAGTGTGTGCACCTATCTGTGTTTCTTACTGAATGTTTCCTTGTGTCAGAGAAGACAGAATACAATTGTCTCTTGTAAGGATGAACAAGGATCTGTGTTGCAAACGTTTGTTACATATTATGACATTTCCAAGACTTTCTTTGCATTCTGGAAAGCAGGAGGTAAACATTTGTAGTCATTAAGGTAAAGTCTGTTGATAAACCATCTTCTGTTTACTAACAGGTAAATTGTAACTTCCTCAGCTATTGAAATGAAAAACTTCTATGTACTGCAGAGTGAGGAAAAGCCAGAGAGGTGACTAGACAAGGGCCCACCCTGGGTCTCTGTTCTGTAGAAGAGCTGGGTGGTCTAGAAAGCCTCCAAGATGGAGCAGATGGTTGCACTGAAGTCCTACAGAGCCCATGTGATAGGTATCAAAACAGAAATCAGAAAATCAATCAGGGTTAGGGAGCCATGCACAGTCCTCAGGGTAAAGGCAGTCATGAAGATTGCTGAACCAGGAATGAAATCCCTGAGAGCTGGGGATTTCAAAGCAGGAAATGGAAGCAGCAGAAACAACGAGCTGCCTGTGAGTAGAATCATTCCCACCTACTATGAAAACCACAGTATACCAGGCCACTATGCCACTGGCTTCTTCTCCTGCCTACAAGGAAGCTATTAGACAAAGATACCCTACCTCGCCCATAAAAATAAAGGGATCAGAAGCTCTCAGAAGTCCCATTTTGTCTAAGACTTTGGAATACGGAATCTAGTAGGGATGGCCCATTTAAGAGCAGAACAGACAATACTATTGTAAATAAGAAGCTGGTAGACACCTCTCTTGGGCAAGGTTTTACTTTATGCCCTCTAATGAAGTGATCTACCCAGAAAGATGATTTTCATAGGTAGCCAAAAAGGAGAACTTGGTTTCTTTGGTTTTCTGTGGTGTTTTTTCACTGGTTAATAGGAAGGAATTAAATCTCTTCAGAGAGAATATCCCAAATATTTAAATATTTCCTGCTTCTTTTTTTTTTTCCACATAAGGTCTCCTGTTCCCCCACCTCATCTCAACCTTACTATATAGCCCAATGTGACCTTGAGCCTGGGCCTCCAAGTGTTAGAATTGCAGATGTACACCACTGTGGCTTATGTGACACCAGGTGACTGGAACCCAGAGCTTTGGCAATGCTAGGCAAACTCTACCAGCCATTTTCCTGATTGGGGGCAACTGTGATAATGATACTTCACACAACCTGTGCATGGGATTTTTTCCTTCACTTAAATTCAAATCAGCTTTGTTTTTAGCTATGCTCATCACTCCCCACCGGATAAAAATGTATATTATAGTTGCCACTTAGGAAAAGCTATGCATTCACATTCAGTATTGGTTCATCTAAGTAATAAAAAGTTACATTGACACACAATTCTGAACATTTTTAAGGACACATCTGTGTCTCTATGGGTGTGTGTTCCCGTGCGTACGTGCATGTTTGTGCACATACTTCTCAATAATTGTGACATGGTTAGTGTGGTTGTTAACAAATTACCTGGTGTGTTAAGTCAGTGGAAAACTAAGAATACAGTTAACTCATTATTATTTTAGAAGAGAGGCTAAATAGCCCCAGTAGTTCCTCTTTTTTTAATATGTTGATTGTTTTGAAACTTTAGTCTTTTATAAGGTAATTCTAATTTTTGTCCTTTTAGTTTTAAATCACTAAAATTCTAGCCATTATCAAACCTCATTCAGTGTCTAGGATGCTCTACCTCTACCTACTCTTTGTTTTAACAGGTATTCTGTTGCCTGTTATAGTTCTTAACTTCATCATTATGCCATATTGATCAAGATAGATCAAAAGACTATCAAGACATTGCTGTTTGGCAGGCATCTTTCGAATACAGTGTACTACTCGTATTCCCAAGTCTTCAGGCATACCACATAGAGGGGACAGTAGAAGCCACAATAAAATGGAAACTCTTAGCCATCAAAGGCTGCATGGATTAATTTCAACACCTTGAAATACATCTGGAAGCAAAGACTTCATTTTATGTTGAAAGTGTTAATTATATTTGATATTTTTAAAAGTAAAATCTGTTTTTGAGAAAGCATCTGCTACCCAGAAATATCATGAGCCACAAAAAAGATTTCATATAAGCTTCAAGATACTTCCCATAGGTGATGGAATCAGTCTTTAAATGTTTCCTCGATGTCCTTTAATGCTGCCATGTTCTGTGGTTCTTCTTCTTCTCTAGCCTCCCACTGCAGGAGAAAACTGGAGTGCTGCTCCTCAGATGTTCTACTCTACAATGAAGAGGGTATATTATAAACATCACCATACATGTGTTTCATCTTAAAACCTAAATTGAGATAGGCCATCTTCCCTTAAAGCACTCATTAAAATGCAACTGAGAAAGCTTTTGTTGTTGTTGTGTTTGGTTTTTTTTTTTTTTTTTTTTTTTTTTTTGGTTTTGGTTTTGATTTTTGGTATTTTGAAACAGGGTTTCTCTGTGTAGCCTTGTAGACCAGGCTGGCCTCAAACTCACAGAGATCCGACTGCCTCTACCTCCCGGGTGTTGGGATTAAAGGGTGTGCCACCCCTGCCCAGCTATCCGAGAAAGTTTTAAAACAAGCAGTTTTACCTGCTGCTCAAAGAAGGTAAATATGTGGTTAAAATATTGCACAAAAAGACGAGAATTAACATCAACTTTACGCCTGTCCCTGTGGAGTTCTGGTGGAAAGGGACAAACCTGCAGTAGAGGCTCATTCACTCTGTGATTAACAGCCACCTTCTCTGCATGGGTAGGCCATTGGCTCAGAATGTCTTATTGTTGCTCTTTCTTTCTGTCTCTTATGTGTTTTAAATGTTATTGATGTTATTGTGGGTGTGCTTTTTGACTGGAGCTATAAACACGTTGGGAAGCACGTGGTAAGGGCTTCTGCCCAGTAGCTTTAACATCTCTTGACTTCCTAAAGTAACGACTGAGTCAGAAAACCATTATTTTCCCAGAAAGTGATCAAAGCTGCTCAGACTTCTAATTATGCATGAGAAAATGTCACTCTACTTACCAGGAGCCAGAAACTTCATTTTAAACTAGACACACATCATATGGACAAAGTCAGGCTTCGCTATCCATGGGTTCCCTAAGCTTTTGGTCTTGAACATGCAGAGATCCTAGCAGCCCTTCCACCTGACTTTCAACCCCAGAAGCTCTGAATTGATTGGCTTTAAGAGCTAATCTGTAGTGCTTCTGTGATTCCCTATCAGTTACTGTGTTTAAAGACATACTGTAGAATGTTCAATGTCACTCCTACTGGGAAAACATACTTGTGTGACTTTTTTTTTATTTTTGGAATGTGAAGTCATTTGTGTTTGAAGTTTTAATGTTCCCAGTATCAATTCACAACTTAGAAAATTAAACCATACCATCATACTTAGGAACCAGAATATGTTAGAGCTACAGAAAGAGAAACAATTGGGTCTTTGAGAAATCACCAAGTTCAAGTTTCAGTACTCAGTTGGACCCCTTAATTTGATCTTCCCCACCCACTCCAGACAAAAGGCAACAGGTTTGTGGCCAAATGGATGATGCTAAGAGGCACATGAGAGACCATGAAGTGTGACCAGTATTTTGTATATTTTTGTAATTGTTTTTTATCTGGCCTTTAAGGGGACATTGAATGTGCATGGTGTCTGTCACCATCTCCACCATTATCTGTGTTCTTACATTGTTCTGGATTTATCTGTGTGGGTAATTTATTGGTTCTCTTGCCGAACATTTGTCTCTAGGACCTCTCAATTTTACATGGGAAACTGCAGCCCTAAGGGGACACTGTCCTGCTTTAGTTTCCATGAAGGAAGAATCATATCTGGACTCACATGTTCCCAAGCTCTTTCTTGAGTTTGTGATTAATTCCATTGGTCAAGCCCTACAAAGAAGGGGAAGTAGAAAGTGTGTGTCTCCATCTATTGGCTTGCTGTGGTCTCCCAGCTCTAGCTATCAGATGAAGCATGGACCAGTAAGTTGCTAATATGGTCTCTACAGACATATCCCTGCTTCTTCTGGCCATGTATGCATTCTAAATCAACAAAAGGAAAGCAATGCAAAGGCATTGATTTCTGGTGCTAGAACCTCGGAATGGTGCCTGTAATATTTCTGAACCAACTCTTCTCTGTTTTCTTTAAAATCTACAAGGATGATGTTGCTCATCTCCAAGCTGTGGAAGTCAGCCCCACATTCTCTCAGGGGGCTGGGGCTGGCAGGGAACACTGATGCTGTGGCACTTTAGTTTTGCAGTGCTAGGCCTGCTTCCTCTCATCTCAGTAGATAACTCAGGAACAATATCCTGGGATGTATTTCCCTGGGAAGAAAGAGAATAGAGGAGTAACTTTAAAAGAAGCTACTTCTGAGATGGTACTAGACTCTAATTCATAGGGAAATTTATGCCTGAGATATGAATTTCTGAAAATAGAGAGCTTTTTTAAAGGAAAACACTGACACATCCTTAATTATAGAGTAATAAATACCGATGGCATATTATCTTCTGATATTTCCTTACACAGATATCAAAGCATGCAGCTGTTTTTGAAAACTGATAATCAAATACAATGTAAGTCTATTACATCTTGTTCATACAGCCCACCCCTACCAAACAGCACTATGGAGAACTGAACAGTGAGAGGCAGAGTCGATGCTAGCAAAAACATAACTGAACAAATTAGCTTTGAATTGTAACTTAAGAATCGCAGTCAAACCAAAATGCCTGTCCTTGCCAGGAAAGGCATTCCAAAGAGCACGCCAAGAAAAAAGCTGTTGCTTCAGGATTATGGAGCAGTTCTGAAAAGCCCGAAGAACTTAGTGATCAATCAGGGAAATAGGGAGTAGTAACTATACAGCCGGAGGATTATAAAACTTAGAAAACATTACTAGTGTTGTGGGGAAGTAGAGCGAGCAGGGTTTTACCAGAAAGGACTAAGCTCCTAGCTCCTTTTTTTTTTTTTTTTTCCTTCAGTCCGGGCAGCAGAGAGAAAGAATCATGGTCGAAGAAAAGTATGTGGACAAATGTGGGGGGGAGGAGGTAGAAGAGGAAATGAAGGTTAAACAAGGCCAATATGATTCAGAATAAAAGAGAGGGAGGAAGTAGAAGGAGCCAGCTGCAATTACTAACGTTACATTAAGAAGAGCTGAAATGGAGAGGGGGAGTTCTGAGTATTTTACTAAGTGGATTAATGTCCTCTTCCTTGAGTGTCTGAAGTTGCTGATTTTAATTTATTTGGTTCAGGGATTTATTGTGAAATTCTTAATGGGAGGAGGGGATAAATAGGGACAGTTATAAACACTTAAAACTAGGAAAGAGAAATGGAGTTTGAAGCTATGGACAAAGTTGAGTTTTAAAAAACAAGTATTTAGCCCATACAAGAACTTAATGAGAAATAAGTACATTTAAAAGAGAAACAGAAATCCCCTATCGATGTGTGAAGCCAAGGTTTCTGAGTGACTTAGGAACTGGTTTTGTTGCCATTCTCTGTTCTCTACCCATTGAAAAATGAAGAAATCTTTGGCATCTAGAAACCCATTCGAGAGCATCACTTGTTAGTATAAATTGAATTCTGTCCTGCTCTTTGGTGGGTGGTAAGAATTAACAAGGGCAATGGGATGATGCACTCAAAGGGAAGCTGAAAGGAAAGGCGGTCTCCCGATTTGCTTTTTCCTTACTTATTTTTTCGGAGGGATAAAGCCAGAATATGCAGAGGGTGTGGCTAGCTCACAGCCATGGATGCTGAAGAGGTTCTGTAGCATTCGCCTAAAGATGTGTCAGAAAGTGACGAGTGGACAAAACCCTCTGTGATTTGCTTCTTTCTGATTTGTTATCCTTAAGTCTACTTGAGGGGAGCGGAAAACGCTGCTTCTCTGTCTTCAACCAGTGAAGAAACTTAACCGGTTGTGTTTTATTCCAACGACAAGACTGTCATCTGGCTGCAACTAGTCCACACACATCTTGGTTCAGGCATTTGCCTGCCCAATAATGTCAGGATCATTTACATTGAAAATATGCATCAGAAGGTATTTAAGAATTACTGATATGCAGCTATTAATCTTGAATGCTAATGGTATGATTTGGGGTGTGGGCAAATCACTTAACTGGAACCACATGAAAAAGCACTTGTAATTTTTTTCCCTAAAGTGCTGTGGGGAGAAATGGTATTGTTGGGGAAAAAAATACAATAGAAAAGCAGGAGAGCTACTCCTGTGATGGGGAGAGGTTGGTAAAAGGACTTAGAAGTTATGTGGCCTAGCCGCCTTTAGCATGGCTCATGGCTGTGCAGGCAGACCAAGTACTATGCTTCTGAACTGACACAGCGGCAGCGCCAGGAAATCCAGAAAGGAACACAGGATGGTGGTACAGGACGATTCTCAAAGGTCATTTACCCTATTTTAGTATTGGCCGTCCGGGTGCAAGACTAGAGGTTTTTTAATCATGGTAAGCCAGGAGCCTCGGAGCCTGTGCTTTGCAGAACTTGGGACATGATGGAGTAACCTCTACCTTAAATCCCAGGGGCAGCAGGGTGGAGATTGTTTGGGGCACCTGATTAATTAAAAGAAAAAGGAGAAAGAGTGTCATTTTCCTATTTGACCCAAAGAGCCATAGAGGACTTGTGCTCTGGTGCTTGCAGCTACGGTCCCCGGATTTCGGTCGGCTGGCTTTGCCCCTGTATTTCTAGCGTGGTGATAGCAGGCCCATAAAATGGAATCTACAGAACTGTGAAACTCTGTGTGTGTGTGTGTGTGTGTGTGTGTGTGTGTGTGTGTGTGTGTGTGTGTGTGTGTGTGTGTGTGTGTGTGTGTGTGTGTGTGTGTGTGTGTGTGTGTGTTGTAAGGGTATTACTGAAGATAAATTGCAACACTTTAAGCACCAAATTTTAAAACTTAAAAACGTATGAATGGAATCTACAGAACTGTGAAACTCTGTGTGTGTGTGTGTGTGTGTGTGTGTGTGTGTGTGTGTGTGTGTGTGTGTGTGTGTGTGTGTGTGTGTGTGTGTGTGTGTGTGTGTGTGTGTGTTGTAAGGGTATTACTGAAGATAAATTGCAACACTTTAAGCACCAAATTTTAAAACTTAAAAACGTATGAATAATGAAGTTTTAAAGCAGCAAAATGTGCTGGAGCCGAGTATTTATAGTCTTTTTCTGTAAGAGGTTCCCCAGACCTCTGGGTGCATCAGCAAACTGTCCTCCTACACCATCGAGTGTGCAGCTGCGATTTGGCCCCAGGCACCACCTACCCATAGTTTCTACCTCATGCATTTTACATTGCACACATAATAAATGGGAGCGCCCCCCCCCCCTTGGTGCTCTGTGTTTCCTTTTGTCGCGACCATCAGCTGACACTTGGAAAATATAACGTTCAGTTTTGTATGTCTTTAATCTGTAATTAAGGATCCCTTGTCCCAGGCTTGCCACCTCTGTCCTCCCTCCCGCCCAGCACAAGTCTCTACCCTCCGTGGGGTCTGATCCGTGCTGCAGTCTGGGACTTTCGGGGCCGTGCTGCGGGACACCCCGCCCGCGAATGCTGACGAATGAGCCCTGCCGCGGTCCCCGCTCTGCAGTGCAGGCCTGGGGTCGCCAGTAGCAGGGCACCACCCGAGAACCGGTGGCTTCCGCCCTGGACAGCGCGTTCGGCTCCGCGCAAAAGGGCGAGGGCGGACGGCACTTTGGCTCTGGAAAAGCAGGGCACTGGAGAGTTTTCGATGTCCCGACGCCCTCGCAAGCGCAGGACCCGGCGCCGCAGCCGCTGGAGCTCGCGGGGCCGCGATGGAGTCGCGACCCCGGGCATTTGGCGTTACTCCGACTCCGGCTTCAGCGTCCCTGCAGTCTCAGTGACAGTGCGCTGGAGACTCGGTTCCAGGGTGGCTATGCTCAGCCCTCAGATCGCCAATCTGAAGATGCACTGGGCAGACAAGAACTGCTGCTTTCTCTACGCACATGCACACTGGTTTAAAGTTTGACCTACGCAGACCCCAGTGGAGATGGGCGATGGACACGAGGATTCTGCAGCAAAGACTCCGGGCTATACGTTTAAAACACTCCTCTCCACTCTGGCATTGTCAGACTCTGATTTAAATCACATGCCCAGAACGAGTGTTCTTTATTTTTTGTTGTTTGTTTGTTTGTTTGTTTGTTCTTCCCCAGTCACATCATGCCTGTATATTGTGGATTAAAACTGTGTTCCTTCACCTGTCCACCGCGGATTGTTTTGGAGGACGGGGGCACGGAGTATTTAAAGTAATTTATTTAGTCAAAGCGTCTTTAGAAGCAGCGTGTCTTTATTTGTCCTTCACTTGCTTTAAGTTTGAGAGAAATGGGGAAATTGTTTAGTATTTTGAAACTTCAGATTGCTTGAAAAGCTTTCCATGCGAGTGCTATGAATCATATAATTACCTATTTGAATGTGTAGGTATAGAGGTACAAGTTAAGAAAAAAGGGGGTCCACGTTCTCTGGAACCAACAATGGCCTTTCCCTTCACCTCCCATGTAGCATAAATGACACTGTACATAGTCTATACCTGAATATAGTACAACTCCCTTTCTCTTTTTGCCAAAAATAAGGTTGTATGCAAAAAGTGATGTACAACTGGACACTAAATGCTACCCTATTAGTTAACCCGGAGGGCCCATGACCATCTTTGACACCACTGGAGATTTTTTTCCCCATACTATTTGAAATATTTCTCAAATTGTGATTCAAAATATGAGTAAGTTGGCTAAAATGTGAGAAAAATCTTTATTCCATGCCTACCGCAAAAGAGACTGTAAGAGGGTGGCCTACAAGAGCCTACCCTGGGAGAGCTGCCCAAGAATGAGTGCTGAGCATACTTAGAGGAGACTAAGTTAGACAGCATGATGATGGGGCTTTCAGAATCACAAAACTGATTGAAATACCCGGCTCATTACTTATTCATCACAGCAAACTTCACAAATCTTACAATAGTGTTTGGAAACTAAGCACCTTCTATTTTGCACATCAGAACAGCAGATGTGTCTCCCTTCCAAACTGCTAAAGGGTTAAAGCTATCATTTAGAAAAACATCTCAGGAAATGACATTAAGATCTGATACATTTCCTTTTCTCTCTGGCAATAATGTCACCAGAAGAAAATAGCTGTACATATATACATATATTGATATCATGACAATGTTTCTCCTTCTGAGCACAAGCTATAAGCTTCAAACCAATTCCCGTGTGTGTGTGTGTGTGTGTGTGTGTGTGTGTGTGTGTGTGTGTGTGTGTAAAACTGATAGACACTTTCACTACTATGAAAGCTGTCAAGCAAATGAAGGGGAACTTCTTTTAACTCCATAATAGCAGGTTACATAGTAAATGAACACTGATGGTCAAATAGCCAATTATGGAATAAATATCCGTTGTTTACAGAGAGGTGTTAAATGAGCCTTTGGAGTGCTGAGGATTAGGCCTGCTAAGCTACAATTTGTTCTTCAACCCATTATGCCTTCCCTTCCACAGGCCAGTGCCACTGTAGGTGGTGAGCACACAGAGCATGTTTCTCTGTTGATTTTAGTTTGCTTTATTTCAATGCACACTGTTGTTTACTTTTTAAAATTTAAATAAATGTCAGCATTGTATAATTTCTATGTTAACAAAGCAGTGAGCAAAATCCCTTGTATGTTTATAAAATATTATTGTTTAATTCACATAGTTTAGAAATTCCAAATGTTGAGAATAGGAAGGAGGCCAAATACCATCTGTTTATAACTATGATGCATCGTAATATGTGTACTTTTAAAAAGAGTTTGGTCAATCATGCCACTATTTTATCTGCTCAGAATATGTTGAAGATTTAAAATGTAATTTACAGGATTACTTTTAGTATGTTGCACCCAACTGTGAGTTGAAAAGGAATCACTATCTTCTGTTTCCCTCAAATTAATCATGTAACAGCCCCAATTAATGGGGGCTGTTAAAAGTGGCACTTTTGCTTAGCTACAGAATTAGTCTAACTTTGGCGCAGTCCACATTCTTGAGGCTGATTTAAAAAAAAAAAAATCAAACTCCAAGGACAAATGAAATAAAGACAATCTCCTGTCTTTCTGCCAGGAGATAGTCACTTAGCATGGGTGGCAGGGATGGTAGCTAATAATTAGCTAACATCAGCCCTGAGAAGTCACCTGTGAAGCAGCACTCTTTGATAGTTGGTTGAAAAACATTTGACACTGCCTGAATTTAAAGTAGTATTTTCCTGTCCCTGAAATGTCTTTTTTTAACTTACCTTTTATTTCAAATATATCTAATTACATACGATGTAACAAAAGGAACCACACTTCCTTAGAATACATGATCTAAGGTATTTTTGGTTGGTTGATGGTTGGTTGGTTGGTGTTAGGTTCTTTGTTTTGCTTTTGTAAATTACAAGCTGAACTTGTTTTAGTTAAGAATTCTATTCAAACTAGAAAGACTAGAGAGCCTGGTAGCATTCTGCTACAGAGAACTACAGTTTTGAAGACCAGAGGTGATTTTAGATTCTCATGCCATTCTCTCTCTCTCTCTCTTTCTCTCTCTCTCTCTCTCTCTCTCTCTCTCTCTCTCTCTCTCTCTCTCTCTTTCCCTCCCTCCCTTCCTCCCTTCTTCCCTCCATCTCCCCCTCCCTTCAAAGATGAAGCCAGATGTCCTGAAGAGGGTTTGGAAAATATGATAAAAAACAGTCCTTAGCAGATGATAGTGACTTGATTGATTCTCACAAGGTAAACTGTGTAAGGGCCCAGTCTTGAGATGCTTTCATAGATAAGCATGTGCAGAAACATGACAACAAGCTCCCATCAACTGAGCACTTTGTGATGTTTTACTTCTCACTGGGTGTTCAATGAGAGAACAGTGCTGTAAAGTGGTGTCTTTGTACTATTCAGTAATATCTTTTTTTCTCAGACATTTTAGTTGTAGCAGCTCAATCTAAAATTATACCAACATAGATTACTTAGTTATACATAGCTAAGAACAGTGGGAATACTTTATCTAAGAAAACAAACTGACCTATATATACAGTTTCCCATTAAATTTTACATGTTAAAGAGCCGTTTCCTTTTCTTTCATATCAATTGGATCTTCACATTCTAGAAATATGATGAGGTAGGCAGGAAGATGGGAAGGATAAAAATGACAGTGGAGGAAGAAAATCTAAGATGGCATTGGAATAAGATTGTTCTAGTACAAAGCTGTCAAGACTGGTTTGCATGGATAAGACCTAATTATTATGAGTGCCACTGTTGCCTGGATTGTTACATTCAGATATTAAACAACCGAGGGAAGCTCCCAAGGAGGCCTTCTTGATATCCATGGGCCAGTTCTCAAATCCAGCGTTCTTCAGTAAGATCGCGCTAGGTGTCCATGTTCTCATTGTGTGAGACAAAGAAGGCCTTTTAAAGCATTTGCAATTTAGAAATGAGCCACCAGACATAAAATGAATGTGACTGTATAATGTTACCTTCCATAATTACGAAAGCAACAATGATTTTGAATGGATGAATCATTTGAACATGCTTTTCATTCTGAATACTTTGGCTAGCAGTTAATTCCTAAACTAGGGAAACAAGCCATAAGATGAATGAATTCCTTAGCACTATCCCCATCTGCTAAACAGCAGTGTGTATATGATCAGGCTGGAATTAGCAGGTAGGTGTACAAATATGATCTCCTTAGACCCAATGTAGAGCCCCAGCAATTAATGATCTGTGCATATATGTCATTGATTTAATGTAATTTGATAGCCAATACTCTTTATAAATATACTTTAATAGGAGCTGAATAGTTGGTTTTGTTGTTGTTGATGTTGTTTTAAAGAGCACTATTGCTCTTGCAGAAGCCCCACATTCAGTTCCGAGAACTCACATGGTAGTTCTCAACCATAGGAACAACTCTAGTTCCTAGATATCTAATACCATGTTCCCACCCCTGCAAGTACCACACACATACATGTAGACAAAACATGCACACACAGAGAATAAATAAATATCTTAAAGTATATCCTTTAGAAAAGGTTACTGAGTCCTGAAGGAAAATATAGTATTTAAATTGGGTAAAAGATAAAAGAAACAAAAAAATGTATAAGCAACTAGCTACTTCTAATTACTCTGAAACATGCCAGAAGGTTTATCTTGTCTTGCTTTTTATGGACACCTGACCTGAAGAAAAGTACATCAAGGACTTCGACTAAACAAACAATAAAGATAGCTGTATGAATGACATATGGATATACGGATAAAACACACAACAAAAACCACCCATTTTTTTAAATGAAGATAAATTTAATATGCATAGTAAATAATAAATGCTATTCCATTTCATGTGACAGCTCATTAAGGGGAAAGCCCACATGGACTCTTCACTGAAAGGGAAAAGGTTGGATAGAACAGTGTAATTAACTGTTTGCTCCTTTAGCGTAAAGGAGAGCGAAATGGAGTAAGATTTATTTTCATTCGGACCTCCAGTAACCTCAGAAATCAAATCAGACTCTACAAAATAAATAATACAAGGAGGAGCTGGAGAGATGGCTCAGCAGGTAGGAGTGTCCGCTGACCTTCCAGAGGACCTGTGTTCAGTTCTCAGCATCCACATTGAGTAGCAGCTCACACCTACCTGCAAGTCTAGCTCCAGGGAATCTGATGTCCTCTTCTGACCTCCTGGTGCACCCACAAACACCTGCAGGTGCATATATATATAATTCTAAAAACAAAAAGGAAGGAAGGAAGGAAGGAAGGAAGAAATGAAACTTAAAAATAAGAAATAAAAGGAATTCTGATTATTCTCCTGCTAGAGACTGCAGTTGGCCCCACTGACTGCTGTACCCCAGCATCTCTGCTCTAGCGTTCTTTGCTTTTTGTGGGAATACCTTTGCAAGTTTTAGGAAGCTGAGTTCCTACATGTTCTCTTGGACCTTCTCCTGTCTGAATCCATTGTGAGACAGCCATTCTCTTGCACTTGTGTAGCTCTTTAGCATTTTGATGGACTTTTCCATCTGTCATCTGACTTAAGTTTTATAATACCCTATGATACAGAGTATTAATTAGAGCTTAAGTCACAGATTTCAGTGAAAGCAACTCTGACTACACTGCTGGTAAGTCACACAGCTGGGTCTAGATGGCCTATCACGTGTCACACACTTTCCCCTTTTCACTTAAGATTACATAGCCCATACTTGCTGGAAATATATATATATATATATAGATAGATAGATAGATAGATAGATAGATAGATAGATAGAGAGAGAGAGAGAGAGATGAATTTGCAACTACAGGAGGATGATAATAGAGAGAAGAAATCAAAGAAAATAAAGGTCTTTGGCTTCTTCGGTGGCACAAGAAAGAATAAGCTTTTAAATCACCCCTTTCTGGTTAAAAAGTGTGTCAAAAAGTGTACTATATAAATCAAAAATAAATTCAAAGGTTATGATAGTACTCTCTTGGGTTTTTCAGTTTTTTCTAAAGATTATTTTTATGAGTGTATATGTCTGAGTATTTGCATGGCATATATGTCTGTGTACTGGTGGCAGCAAAGGAGGAGGTAGTTCTATCATTCAAAAGCTGAGGGAGGAGATTTTCAAGTTCAGCGGCCAGTGCCACACAGAGAGTTCTACTACAAGCTAGTATAGGCTATGTAGTGAGATCTTGCTAAACAAACAAACACAAACTGTAAAAAAGGAAATCACCCAAACCCTGAGCCAAGATAAGGCTGGCCAAGATAAGAAGGAAGTGGCTGTGAGGTGGGCAGCCCTGCAAATATTGAGGTCTGCTTCAGTCATAGCCTCTACGGTGTACAAAAACTTCTAATAAAATGTATTTGGTTACAACCAGGCAAAGTGGCACATGCCTTCAGTCCCAACACTCTGGAATCGGACACAGGGTGATCTCTGTGACTTTGAGGGCCAGCCTGGTCTATGTAAAGAGTCCCAGGACAGCCAGGGCTACTTTGAAAGATCCTGTCTCAAATTTTAAAAGTAAAAAAATAAATAGTATTTGTTGTAACTACTACTGTGATCATTTGAACTTTAGATGTTTGGGTGAACTTCAGATGTTTAGATGTTTGCAGATATCATTTGCTTTTTCTCTCTAATTTCTATATTTTTGCCTTTTTAGTTATTATTAATATAGACCAAAAATCTTAGTTGGCAAAATTTGTTTGTTTTTTGGAGACAGTCTCTCTGTGTATCCCTGGGTGCCCTGGAACTCACTCTGTAGACCTGACTGACCTTGAATTCACAGAGATCTGCCTGCCTCGGCTTCTCAAGTGCTGGGATTAAAGGCATGTGCCACCACCACCATGCATAATGTTTAATGATTTTAAAAAAGTTTTGTAACAATAATTTCCCAAATATGTTTAATGTCTTACTTTATACCTGTTCATATATTCCCTATTCATCCATACAACAATTCATTTAGGTTATGTTTCATTATGTTATAATGGAAGGCATAGATTAGTAAGAAAAGACCCAAATATAAAGAGAATTTAAATAAGCTCAAACTAAGGCAACCTTTCTACTTTAGAACATCACTGAAGATGAAGTCATGGAAGAGAATGAGGCTGACATGGATATGCCCCACCTTCATGTTTGATATGGAGATTCTTCATTTCCCTATATGGTTTCCTCCACTTCTTGTGCTCTGCATTGATTCTTGCCCAGGCAAAGAAAGATAGAGAGTGAAAATTGGGAGGAAAGGGAGAGAGAACAAAAGTTCAAAAGATTAAATTGCAGGGGGAGGTTATCTTGATAGAAGAGTGGAATTTGAAGACAAATATAATGGAGCAGGAGCAGCTGTTGTGTTAACCACTGAGTGGGGTTGGGGAGGAGGGAGTGAGTGCAGCCATAGAGACAGTGCCCTTCACAGTGCACTGTGAAGAAAATAAATGACTAAGTTGAGTTACTTTGAAATTCATGTTCACTGTTCACTGCCGGGTGTTCTTTACTACGATGCTGTCCTTTGGGTTATTACCACATAGGGGCCACAGCTATATTTGATTGTCAGTGACAGGTGTGAAGTCACACTAGTCAGACAAAGTATGATGCAGTTCTGTATTGATAAGCCCTAGGGTATGACCTTGGACTCTAAAAAGGTGCAGTGCTGACCCATATGGTCTCTTTGCTGGTGCACACACACACACACACACACACACACACACACACCACTGTGAAGTGATCCCTTCTCTAAGGCAGTCATGTGATAGGAAAGAGGACTCTTGTACCTTTCCTATGATCCATACAGCCTCAGAAGAGAGGCACTCTCATAGCTAGCATCCACATCAAACCCTAGCAAAAGAGCACTGGTCATTCTACTTAAGGAAGTGGCATTCAGATGAGGACACTAGTACTGATTGAATGGAGCCTCCAAGAATATCCCAACTCTTAGGTATAGATGACATTGTCAAACAAGTCTGAGCTGTTACTTACATTGTTATGGCCTTATGGGGCAGAATTTTAAATGGAGATCTTTAATTGTCCTTTTAAATATCTTCCCAAGGATGACACTCCAAGGTAGGTTCGAAATGAAAGTTAGTATATGTGCAAAGAAAACCAAAAAGAGCTGGGGGCTAGAGCTATAACACAAAGTTACAATAATTAAGTTAAATATTCATGGCTGGAGGAAAGATGAGCTGACATTTAAATGTCCTTTGTAGGCCCCACAAGAAGAGAAAATACACACTGGAAGATAAGCCTGTGTTTTGTTTGGTACTGAGACACACTCAAAAGAATTGCCATTGCATCCAGACAGTACAATTAAAAGACATTAGAAACAGATTGTAGAGTTTACAAGCTAGGGAGGTTGTACACCCACTTCACACACTATGGACTATAATTCAGATGTCAAGTATCTGTTAAAGACTACTTGTTGATTTCTATACAAAGGCTTTTATCTCCAATGATAAGAATCATTGTAGTAGGGGAATGTCTGAACTTAACAAAACAGACAATGTGGATAGAACCTAGATTCTTTTTACACAATTGTTCCTTAGTATTCACAAGCTCTGGTTGCATAAGTATGGGTCACTGCAATGATATGCACAACTGACAAGTGACAAAAAGTGGCTCAAAAGTACTGTGGGCTCTGCCCTTGGGATTTTTCTTACAATGTGCAGGAAGATACATGTTTGGTAGAGAAATACATTGAGAATATATAGTAAGTAAAGTAGAAATTGGTTTTTGCAGTCATGAGATTGAACTACTGTTGCCAATTCCTCCCTGGTATGTAATTATTCACTATAGTTGTGGCCATTCCTACTGGGCTCAGTAATGTCCCCCTGGTGCATCAATGTTAGGCTTGACCAGAACCTGAAATATTTGATCAAAAAAATTGGGAGGTAAGTGACAAAGTACCTATTCCAAAATACTACCTTAGCATAAGCTCATCAGTCTTTTCAACCTCTGCCCACCATGAGGCAATATGGCCTGAATAGCTGCTGTTCTGGGTAGAGAACTAGAAATATATGGAGACATAAACTCAACTTGTTAGACTGAGTCTCAGAACTGAAACCTGCATTTATTTAAGTCAAATACAAATGAATTCTAGCAAATTAAGTCACAGTCCCAAGAGAAAGAAACAAATGCCTGTTTTCTTCCAATACTGAATTTTGTGGGGTTTTTAATTCAACGTTTCTCTTGTAGTAGCTGATGAACAGAAATTTGTGTCTCTCCCACCAAATTATCTGAAGTTGGTGGTGTATCTAACAACTCACAACATTGTAGAATGGGGGAATTTTAGTAATGACAAAATGAATCAGTTTATTTGAGTTATGGGAAGAGATATGAAAGCATGCACAAAGTCATGAAGTGTTTCTCTGGGGAAGGGACATCAAAGCTGACAGCCAGCCCTTGACTAGGGAGATAGGCCAGCATCCAAGGGAAAGGAACAGGGTTCAAAAGCCATTGACCCAACAGATTCCTGAGTACAGATTTACATCTGGAGAGAGAAAAAGCAGCAAGTGAGTATCAAAAGATAGGTTTATTTTCAGTGTGGTGGGCTGAACTGTGCCTCCCAACATCCGCATGTTGAAGCACGGGCCCCTAGCACCTTGAAATATGAAGTGTAGTCCTGTCTGTTAACCCTGCAGGAGAAAATGGGCTCTGTGCTGGTTGTGCTCTCAGAAATTGAAAGGACTTGTTTGCATACTCAGAGACAGAATACATGACTTGGAATTTCTGTGGGGAAACTATGTAACTGAGGGAGAACTTCCTGAGTTAAACTTTCAATGACAGCCACAGACTAGAAACCTATATACAGGCCCAGGGAGGAGTTGGAGGAGAAAGCTTGCTTATGTAGAACAGTGGTTCTCAACCTGTGGGCAGCAACCCTTAGGGACTTAAATGACCCTTTCACAGGAATTGCAGATATCAGATATCCTGCATATAAGATATCTACATTACTATTCATAACTGTATCAAAACAACAGTTCTGAAGTAGCAATGACATAATTTTATGGTGAAGGTCACAACAATATGAGGAACTGTATTAAAGAGTCACAACATCAGGAAAGTTGAGAACCTCTGATGTAGACCTTGGTATACAGTCGAAAATGATCTACCCAGAGAATCTGAAGTCACAGATATGTCCCTCTTTTAAGCTCAGTATGTAGGCTACATGACACTAAAAAATTCCATGTTCAGATGTTTCAGAGTGAGAACAAATCAAAGTGAGATGAACCTCACCCCAGGCCACATGTAATGTATGCAGATGACACCTGGAAAGATGAACACTCCATTCAAAATTATAAACAGGCAGGGAAACAGTTACCTAGAGAGACATATGAAAGAGAACAGCAGGCTGTGAACCAAAGAATGTAGGTTGGAACTATCAGAGAGTTATCATGTGCTGTCTGAGTCTAAAATGATTGAAACTGAAATAGAATTTTAAAAAATCATTTAAAAAATGAGGTGCAGGGCTAGCCCCGATGGAATGAGCTCAGGAGACCTGGCCCCACCCCTCACCAGGGCGGTGCAGGAGAGCTGGCCCAGTGACCTGGGCCTGAGAGAGCTGGCAAGCCGACCAACTCAGCTACTACCCAAGCCCAGATCCAAGGCTTTGAGTTGGTCCACCCCAACATCTATCCCATCTATGACAAGCTGGAGTGTGTGAAGGAACTGATCCTACAGAGTCAAAGCTGCAGGATCTCCATGATGCAGGACAATAGCAGGATATCCATGAGGAGTTGCGGTGAAGATCCAGTATTGATGCTGTAGCAGAAGCCAGAGAAGCCTTGAACCATATCGATGACTATTGCAATGAACATTTGCAAGTAAAGCTGTTTGAACAAAAGGACTTACTGTGTGACACACTGCAACTTCCATGTCAAGATAGGTTGTTTTTTTTTTTAATTTTTATTTTATTTTTGGGAAAGGTTACAAGGATGAAGGGCAGGCATGCAAGGACCGGGAAATGAATGGGATTGGGGTGCAACATGTGAAATTCACAAAGAATCAAATAAAAATTATGAAAAAAGTGAGATGTAGATAGTTGTGAAAAGAATCATGTAGAATGAGAACAATAAATTATAACCCTGAAATTTAAATACAGTCAGTGATTTTCAAGTGCATATTAATAGAGTTTAGAAAAGAATTGCCAACCAAACAATATAGCTGAGGTTATAAAGACACATATCAGGTGATATATATTATATATGATCCAATATGACTTCTTTATGAATTTATAAATATAGATAGAAAAATATACATGTATGTATATATATATGTGTGTGTGTATGAGTATACACAAAGTACAAAAATAAAATTGTTCCCTAAAACACGAATTTCATTAAGATTCAGCAGAGGGAATGAGAAATATAACTTATTAAAACAAGTTATTTTCAAAGGGATGATAATGAAATTGACAGTAGACATTACTACCACCACATTATTATCCTTGCAGTGCTGGAGACTGAACACAAGGACTGTGTATCCTACATAAGGATTCTACCACTGAAATACATTAGTGAAAGCATACTTCTTAAAAGCAGCATAACAGATGAACTAACATACATTATCATCTGCAAGACTTTGAGAGACAGTAGTCATCAACCAACAGTTTTATAGCCATGTGTATCCATTTCCTATGCCCACATCATTCAACAATTACACCAATTACAGATTGTTCTCTCCAGATAAATAATGAGGAACTTGGACTCACAGAATGTTGTAGACAATCTGAATCAAAATATTAACAGAAAGAAATGTATCCTGAAACTATGTATGATGTGTAACTGCTGATTAGTAACTATGGAGTGGCTGGGTACCACAGCTGAGACATCTATATCACAACCCCACACACACACTGCTCAGGAACCATCACAGAAGAAAGGGCAGAAAGATGTGAAATAGTGTCTTCTAGACATACAGCCCATTGCATTCATGAACTCACGACACCTCTGCACAGGTCCTGGTTGCCTGCACAGGTCCTGCTCAGGAGTAAGACAATCACTACCCCAGTGACTGGTCAAACAGCTCACCTACTGAGTACTATGTATTCAAATATATGAGTCTATGGGGGAGCATTCTCATTCAAACCACCACATTTAGTAGTCTGGGTCTCCTCTTGGGGCTAGAGTTGAAACTTAGAACAAAGTTACTTTCCAGATACTTTCACCTTTTCATATGGTAATCTGAATTCCAAGGAATGACCAAACTGATGTACTGCTGAGGCTCCCGTAACAGGAGACAGTTTTCTTTCTCAGTGTGGCCCTTGCTAGTCAGCCATGCTCGGGTGGATGGCCCTACACCTATGTCATAAACAGCACTAAATAGACTCATGGGCTATAGAAAAGAAAAAGTTGAGAGGAGGCTTGTGTGTACACAGGTGTGTGTGTGTGTGTGTGTGTGTGTGTGTGTGTGTGTGGTGTGGTGTGGTGTGTTCTAGGTAGAGTAGAAGGGACTGTAGGGAATGGATATGATCAAAATATATTGTATTCATACATGAAATTACCAACAAATATATAATAAAAATAAATAAACAATGGTGGAGAGCAATAGTGGAGGATGCCCAACATCAAATTCCATCCCATTTGCACACCCCACAGGTCCAAACAAAAAAATAGAATAGGTCTGGGGATATAGCTTAGTGAGTAAAATGCTTGCTACACAGCATAAATCCTAGCACCCATGTAAAAAGCTAGATATGGCAGGACCTGCCTGCAATCCCAATTCTTGGAGGTAGAGAAGGGAGAACTGAGGGGGATCACTGGCTGGCAACTTTAGCCAGTGAGCTGTAGGTTTGGTGAGAGATCCTGTCTCAAAAGATAACGGTGGAGAGGAATGTAGGAAGACATCTAGTGCCAAGTTCTATCCTCCACACATGCATGCATAAGCTCCTGCACCCAACCTCCACACCCTCACACACAGAGAGCAAAATATGAGGAAATCAGAAAAGGTGGTAAAAGCACAAAATACAATGCTGGAGATAGATCCAGGTATATAATAGTGCCTATTTCTTCTTTATCTATCTATCTATCTATCTATCTATCTATCTATCTATCTATCTATCTATCTCAGTCATTTATCTAGTTTTGTCATCCATCTATCTGTTTTCTATCTATCCACTATTTGTTCTTTCTCTTTCTGTGGAAAATCCTGATTAAGAAAACCCTTGCAAATATTTTATTTGGCCTAAAAACTAACTAATTTAAAAATTAAGAAGTAATGTTGAACACAATTCATCACATTAGCAATAAAAAACAAAAGTTCCAAAAATACCTAAAAAATACAAAGTACGGAAAACTGAAGGATGAAATATTATAAGCACATGTTGAGTAACATTCCTTCTTCTTTCTCAAAATTTAGTCGTAAGGCCATTTGATGGAACAGAGCAAGATATAAGGACCTAAAGTTTTCTAGGAAGGCATGCCTTGGCCCAAGGAGAAACAGAACACCATTGGAGAATATATGGCCTGAGGAATTTCCTTGAACAGGATAAGTATCTGTGCTGGCCAGTGACCCACTAGGAGGGTAAAATCCAAAATGGCATAGGAAGAGAGTAGCTATGAAGAGAAAGGTCTTGGAATGATAAGAGATTTTAGCAGAAGTCATTGCATTAGTAACTATCAGAATTGAGGAAGCAAGGCTTTTTTTTTAACAGTTTGACACAAAGGGAAAAATAGAATGTACTTATAAATGTATCTTGTATGCACACAGGTGCATACAGAAATAAAGATAAGCACGTAGCATGCACTTACTTACCCTTAGTAGAATCCTTGATAGTAACACTAGAGGACAATGCTTTAGTTAAGAGGTCAAATGTCAGTTACTGAAGCCATGGCAGACATGCTGTCAAGCATAGGAAAAACACACTATTGTGGCTGCAGGAGAGCCAGGGCCAGTCCTAAGGAAACATCTAGTAAATCCACACTGAGGTGAATCCTGTAGAGTAACAGACTCATCTTCAAAGTCATTAAAGTTAAGAGTGAGCATTACTCCAGCTGGCAGAAGACAAAGGGATCTAGCTGCTACATCTACTGTGTGATTCTGAATTCTTTCAATAGAAGAAGTGTGTACCACTGTGTATATGGTCTCACTATGATGAGACTGGGATGTCCTCAGCTCAGCCATTCACCCACTTTTATAGGTATGCTTCAGGTAGACAGGAGGCAACCCTTCCTTGAAAACATTTTTGTGTTTGGGACTATGAATTATTGGGTCTATTGTGGATTATAACTTTAACTATGTAAAGTTGTGTTAAATTTATTCATACTACATGTATTTAATTCTGTAAAGATATGTTGCTGTTTTACCTTGCCTGCCTGACACATCTGATTGGTCTAGTAAAATGCTGAACAGCCAATACCAAGGCAGTAGAGGGATAGGCAGGACTGGCAGAGAGAATAAGTAGGAAGACAGGAGAAAAGAGAAGAGAGAAGATGAGAGAATGGGGTAAAAAGAGAGGCTAGGGGCCAGCCAGTCAGACACAGGGTAAGACATATTGAAGGAAAGAAAGGTAAAACACCCCTAGGCAAAACATAGATGAAGAGAAATGGGTTAATGTATGTTATAAAAGGTAGCAAGAAATGATCATAGGACCAAGCATTCATAACTAATAATGAGTCTTCATGTCATGAATTGGAAGCTGGTTCATGGCCTAAGAGAAAGCCTGCTATATGGGTCAATATAATTCATCATCGCTCAGGAAAACAAGTTATCTTTACTGTGTGCCCAGATCTTAGTTAAATCTTGATTATTTCAAAGCAAAACAAAAAGCTTTTAAATGGTATAGATTAAGTAGTAAATGAAAGTAAACGTGCACCTCCTAAAACTTAAAATGAGAAGAAATAAGAAAGTTCATGAGGTCAATAATCAAGTGATACTGAGTGCCAGACTCTCGTAAATAAAAGAAAGGCAACATTAAAATTTCAAGCAGCATGATTAAAGTTGAAGAAAGAAAAGAAAAGAAGAAAATTAAATTGTGACCTTTGCTCACTTCAGGCAGTTGGCATGGGTCTGCTCTCTTATTCAGACAAGGGTTGCTACTATAGAGATCAAAACTGAGTCAATGCTGAGCCTTTTGAAATGAAAACCTCCAGATCTTAAAACATGACTTTAAGACCATGAATGGAAGTTTTGAGGAGAACAGACCAAACGCAATTTTATGTCCCCATACTACATAAAGACCCATCAGCTACAGGGGCACCAGAAGTGGTTGGAGGGAAGGCACTGGTCTCTGGATGTTTGTGCTGTCCCTGTTGAAGTGCCTGACCTTCCTGTGCCCAGCTAGGTGAGAGGATGTAAGAGCAGAGAGCTCTGTGGTTTTGTAAGTAGGCCAGGAAGCTAACAGCCTCAGATTCCCCTGTGTACAAATCAGAGAGGTAGCTGTGTGGTGTGTTTGGGTAGCTGGTTGGCAAGAGTCTCTGTGTTCATATGGTTTCTGCAGGCCCAGAAAGCTGGAACATGTTTAAACTAAGGCTTCACACTGAACACACCAAAGTTAAGGATGGAGGAACAGTAAGTTTAGACTAAAGAGTGAATAAAGGACCAGAGTGGACAGTGACAACTTAGACACCTACATGCACTGATGTTTGGGTATGAAATGAATATCACCCAGATTTTTGTTTCTTTGTAAGCTGTCTTGAGCATAGTTTTGAAAGTTTCTTAATGGCTTTTTTTTTTTTTTGTAATTTTTGGATGGATGGATGGATGGATGGATGGATGAATGGATGAATGGATGGACAGATAGACAGAAGGATTGACACATGAGTTAGTGAAAAATAAAATGGGAGCCTAATTTTAAAATCCTCTATTAAGGATTTTCCCAGTGGAAACCACCCAGCAACAAGCTGTGGGGACGCCAAGCTCCCCACAGGCACCATGCCCATCACTTTCTAGATCTTCTGCTGAGACCAGAACAGGAGCTCATGACGTTTCTGTCTGCAGCTGAAGTGGGCCCACAGTTACCAGGAAGCAACAGCTTTGCAGAATAGTGTATTAGGAAGAGATAGCATTGGGTGCTGAAAGAGAGAGAGAGAGAGGGAGAGAGAGAGAGAGAGAGAGAGAGAGAGAGAGAGAGAGAGAGAGAGAGAGAGAGAGAGAGAATTATTTAAAAGCAAATGACTTCCAAGCAAGTTTGCTTGTTTACTGAAGAAAAATAAAGAGCAGTTGAGTTCTTTTATGCCCTGTGTGGAATCTCCTTTTTATCTTGTTCTTTATGGTTTTATACTTAGAGAGATGTTAATGGGAGGAAATTTGTGATTCCAAAGAAGTCTACAAATGTACATTCATGCAGCATAACCGAGGCACAGTCTTATGCAGATTTTTTTGCTCTGTCTTAGTCTTCGGTTCTTAGAGGGAAATGTCGGTGCAGTGATGTGTCACAGCTGCTATTAGAGAAGTCCAAGGCAAAAAGTGCGACAGGATGATCAGCCTTGGCAGTCCCCACATGCAGCATGATTATATTGTAATACTGTTTGATGCAATCATATGTTTGATCAGTTTCAAGAGATGAATATCACCTCACTTCAAACAATATGGTACAGTCTCATTGTATGGAATTATGGCTGCTGTCAATCAGCATATGGTATAACCCTTAAAGTGCCAGCTTTGGGGAATGTCATAAAAATGATTGCAACACTTGCATTAATTAGTAAGTTTTTGCACTAAAATGAAGCAAAACCTGTTAAGACAATTTATGTGTTTTATCTCTTCCTTGTTTTTGCTATCACAGAAATGTGTATGTCACCCATATATGTGCACATGCACCTGATTAGCCTAATGGTTGTTAGAACAGCCATTCTTATAAATATGGGATGCGCCCCTCGGTATGAGTGGAGACATGTTTTAGATTTTATTTAATGATCCCTCAGAATATACTATCTAAAATAAGAAGTCAGTGCAAAGTAAGGGAAAGCATTCAACGACCAATGAATTTTTTGTCTTGATAGAACAAAGATGAAATTTAAGTTCATCAAATAAGAAATAAATGGCAGGTGGAATTGTTTAGATGTGATACAGAATCATAGTCTTTGAAATATTACTAATTTCACTTTTCCAAAATTAACAGACCTGGCATTTTGAGTGAATAGGAATTATTCTCTTTTTTTTCCCCCACATTAAGCATAGACTATTTGTTTCCCCTTATTTAAACTTGCAATTTTTGTCTAAAATTTGCCATTCTTTGCTCTTCCTTCGTAGGACAGTAGTAATTGTCCCCACTCTTTGCATCATTGGAAGGACACTCCCACCTTGACATGACATATACCACTGTGATCCAATACATTCCAAATTCCCTTGGTCTAATGGCCAGTGCCCCCAGAGTCACCTGTGTTTGTTGAGAGCATTATGTATCACTGGATTATTATGAGGTGGGTTTTTTTTTTTTCAAAGAATTCCTCTCCTACAGGAGTTCTTGCAATTCTCCTGCCCATATTTTGGGTTTCCTTTGTTCCTTTTATCAACTGAAAAGTCACTTCTGTGATAGACAGACATTGAATATGGTCCTCAATGCTTTGTGGCTTTGTGTAGGTCACTCCACTTTAATGTGGACAGGGCCTTGTGGCTTGCTTCTGAAGCCTAGACTATGGACAGGGTTATTAAATCAGCTCCATGATTGGGTCATACAAAACTGGCTTCTGTCTTACTGGCAGAGTTGCTCACAGAGTTTCTGTGTTAGCCCCTCATAGTCTGTGATGAACCTAATTCTACCAACCAGGAATGTAAGAGCCTTGCATGGGGCTTCTGCCTTAGTGAAACATTTATTATTGGTAGTCTAGGAACTTGAAGCCAGCCCTTTCACATGGAGGGAAGGGAGGCACTCTGCTCCAAGCCAGCAGGTGAGCCTTGGTGTGAATGTGCCATCAGTTAACATCTGGACTTTACTTTTCAAAGAGACATGAAGCAAGGAGCTCTACTAAACTATCCCCAGTTCTAAAAGCCGCAGATACTGTAGGGTAATGCTTGTGTTTTACTTTAAGTGGTTAAAGTCTGGGTTTATTTGTTACACAATTATAGACAACTAAAAAAAATCACTCTTAGTGAACACAGTAGCTCCTTTCAGAGCCTTTGCAATGATTAGTAGAATAATGTAGCTGGAAACAAATGTCTTTATACTTTTGCTCCTATAGTCTTTGGCCAATAGAAAGTTTCAGTACAATGGCAATTGTAGGAGAAGGGCTGATCATGAGTCTATAAAGTCTCTGTGAGTATCCTACAAAAATCCTGCTGTCTTCCAAGGGCAAGAGATGTTTACCTGCACTACTCTTTTGATTAGGATTATAAAACTCCAAGGCTTATAATTTTGAAATTTCTAATACTGATTTTCAGGTTCCATTGAGATATTGGGACTACAGAAATATGAAATGACTTTTTTTTTCATGCTGCCAGTGTTATATTCAAAGATGCAGCTGTGTTATTTTATACATTATCATATCAATAGCTTATTGAATTTAGGGTTTGTGGGAGAATTAATAATCTAACTGCAGCCTTCAAGAGAAACTAAGACATGGGTTTTCTTGTTCTTGAAAAGAACACCCTGAAAGATGTGTGCTAGAAGAGGGCCACGTAGTCTGGATGCTTGTGACTGTTTACTCATCCATCCATAGTAATAGAGAAGAGCAGTGGCTACAATGTCACCACAGCCAATAGTCAAACACGTTTTATTCTGAGAATCCTTAAAACGATTTGATCTCTCCCACATATATTTAGGCTGATATTAAGGTCTCTCCACTCCTTGGATTCAAATCTACTGATGGTATAAAGAGACAACCTACTTGGGTAGGAGAGGAGAGTCAATTTAGTCACAGACAAGTTCCATGATGGGTATGGGGTGTAGGGGGTGTCCAAGTGTGACTTACGAAGAATTTCTTTACTTAAAGGTTCTTAAGTAATTGAGGGTTTAACAAAAATTTGAGACAGTTTTCCTTCTTATGTTAACAACATTTAAATGAATTTTCAATAAATTATATCTAGTCTAGGTTATAGGGAAAATGACTTATGCACAGTAGTTGCACAGCCTGTTTCTAGAGCAATTTAACAAAATTCTTCAACATCTTAAGTCCACTTCATGCCTAGGAATTTATGCCAAGAAAATATTTCTGAATTTATGTTAGAAAGTATTTATTAAAACTGTAGATGAAAACAACAAAAATTAATGCAACCTAATACTTGTCAGTAGAATTAAATATATCATGAAATAAACAAAATGAAGGTGACTACAGCCAGTTAAAGGAAAAATATTTGTATAGGAACTCACGATGTATCAATATTCTTTTAAAGTTAGTCATTACATACACACATCAAATTTGTTGTTGAAAATGCCAACCCTGCATATGTATAATAAAGTTATCAAGAGCATTAGCAACACCAAATCATCAAAATTGGTTTCTCTTGTTGAGAAGTGATCCTAAGATATTTGAATATTTTTCAGAGAGCTTGGTTAATCTAAAAGACAAGTTGTTAAATACCAAATATAAAAACACGAATCTATTTGAGATAAAGTGAGAATTGCTACCTAAGAAAGTGCTACTTTATTTTCCAAGAATAAGTATGCTAAACCAAATGCCCTTGATATTTGATTTTAAATATGACAAAAGAATAAAGGATGAAGTTGCAATAGATTGATTACTATTGTGTCATTCAAGGAGAATATGCAGGCTAAGGGCACTGGAGATAGTTCAGCAGTTAAGAGCACTTGCAGCTCCTGCAGAGGACTCAGATTCAGTTCCCAGCACCTACTTGTCAGCTCACAATCACATGTAACTCCAGTTCCAGGGGATCTGACTCCCTCTTCTGGACTCTATGGGCACATGAATACATATGGTGAACATAGAACAAATAGGCAGGCACAAATATGAATAAAATAAAATTAATCTTTATAAATTAAAAAGAAAGCAAAAAGAAAATGAAAATTAGATATGGGCAAAATACCAGTTTCTTTATCAATACAAAAATCTCAAGACAGTTGTCTTCAATAACAAGACCTAGACAATGTGGTGAAATATGACTTGAACCATGGCATCCTGACATGTATGAGACCAGAGGAGCATTGCTTAGTGCTTCCTCTGAGACTGAATCAGAAGCTACAGGTCTAAGCTTTCTCTAAAGAACCATGTAATGTGGTTCACTCTCCCTATCAATCTCCCTGTCATTTGTCTTATACAAAGCACACTTATACATGCAAGTGTGTAAGTGCTAAGAAAGGGTAAGAGTAGTGCAAATTGAGACATTAGACACACAAAAAAGTTCCTTTCCCTACACCAAACCATCTATTGACAGTTTCAGTTATAAAAGTGTGTGACTTGTCAAAAGAATGGATTGGTGTTAATTATAAAAAATACTTCATTGTATTCTGTTGATGGGTCATTAGTGATGGGGCAGTTTACAGTTTGACACCATGAAAAACAGTTAACCCCATCAAGCTTAATTTTAATTTGTTTTTAAAGCATTTTCTTTAGGAGTGTGTTTGGATAACATTACTCTCTTCTTGAAAAAATGAACTTGTATTTTGTTTCAACATCATACATGAACAAAAAATGCAGTCTGGCATATATAACAAGAAATGAAAGTCATCTAAGTGGGCGGGGTAGTATGGTGTGTGCTGTAGTCCCACTCATAGTAATGTAACTGGATTGCTCTTTAAACTAAGTAAATTTGTATGTCCGCTTTCTCTTAATGGAATCAGTTTTGATACACTCTTTGTTCCTGCTGTAACCGCTTCAGTCTAAGGGTTCTTTGTATTAACTTTTTAAAGTTACATTACAAAGAGGTTTTAAGATTTCCCAACAGGCTTTTATTTAACCAAAGCTTTTGATCTCAAACCTGCTGGGACACAGTGAAATCCTCACCAATTCTCCAGTAACTCTTCACTATTGGAATTTGAAAAGACCCACCTGAAGGGTTTAACTCCCTGTAAGGTCCCAGCTGCCCTTCAGCTCACTCCTCTATTCAAGCTGACAGTGAGGGTTCTGGCAACCCCTTTGTGATCTCTAAGCAGCCTAAGGTGTCCTTTGCAGTTGTATTCCCAAGGAAATAAAAATCAGGAGGACAGAGACCAATATACCTCTTGCCCTGCCACCTTCAGTTGAAGGGGACCACGGGGAGTCTACTTAACAACCTTTGCTACCTAAATACCTTTTGGACATGGGAACTCCATAAAAGAACTTTCATTGCATCCATTACCCTACTGCAGTGCATAACAAATTCGATTTAAAAGGCTACCTCTTTCCCTTACAGCCATTTCCATCGTTTCTTTAAAATTTCAATTTAGTGTATAGTGACAGAATCTTCTATCATGTACTTTAAAACTCTATAATGTCAATCATTCTAATGAACATTGGCTCCAAAGTCCTAGATTCATGTTATTATAGGCAAATCATACTTTAAAAGATCAAGTAGAGGAAGAAATAGGAAAATGATGCTTAAAAGATGTAGATGCAGCAAACACCAGTTGGGGATCACTGTAAAAACAAAAGTTTGAATTAATTTTGTTCATCCCACAGTCCCATTTTTGAAAAGAACTGGAAGTTGGCTTTGAAATTTATCTACTCTGTATATTAACCTGCTTAAGAAAGTGTAAAATAATTCTAAGAAAACTCTTGGTTGTAACATTTAAACATTTTGTTAATTAGTAACTGCTGTGTGGAGGCTTCAGGATCTAGAAACAACTGCAGGAATGAGAGCCCCATAAAGCCTTGCTAAGAACATGGTGTTTGTGTTGCTTTTGATGGAAGAGCAACTTCTAAATATTTCTTGCTTGTCTCTTAATATTATAAGACCTCTTCATTATTGGAAAAATATCAGCTGTATATTGATGAATATACATTGACTACATGAGATGCCATCACCCTGATGATTAAGCCTCAAATTAGCCTCAACTTCATATCAAATAACTGGGAAGAGGTCTCTCTGCAGCGGAACATACTTGCTGTTCTGCACTCGTGGCTTCTTCAGGGTACACTACACACTGCCTCTATTTATGGCATCAGGGGATCTTGGCACAGGATGGCTTTGCTCCCCTGGACTGTCATGTAACTATAGAAAAGTAGTCTTGACCAGTTGGAATGTTTTCAGTCTGGTAACTAATGGAAAACCACTACTAAGCCTGTAGAACATGGCATGGTGGTTCATCTTGGTTTGCTTATTTCTACAAACATTTGTTACATGCCAGTTTGTTTCTCTTTCTGACTAGTAGCCTGATGTTGGAATACTGCCTTCCGCATTTAACAATAATTCAGTAGCTGAAGGTAAGACGCTATGAATTTTGTCAAAAGAAAAGAAAAGCATTCTTCAAGACTTGTAAACCACAAGAATGGTAAGCAAGTTAAGAATGGTTCCTGAGTTTTGTGGGTATTGCTTCAAATATATGCTTTACACAATTATATTTTTTAAAAAAAGTATTCACTTTTTCTGTATAGACAAAATGTTCCTCAAGTATTAGTCATAGTTCAAACTTCACTCTCATCACATTTACTCATGTTGTAAATAGTTAAAATCCAGGGGAGGAGCACTTTATAGTATTTGTCAGCTTTAAAACATGTGTAACCTTTGATTAATAAATTGTACTCCCAGAGGCTGGAACAATGGCCCAGTGGTTAAGAACACTGACTGCTTTTCTACAGGACCTGCATTCAAGTCCCAGCATCCACAATTGTCTCTAACTCTGGTTCCAGAGAATTGGATGCCCTCTTCTGACCTCTGTAGGCACCACCATGGTGTTCATACATACATGCAGGCAAAACACATGCATATAAAATAAATAATCTTTAAACACTGTACTCCTCAAAAGAGTCTAAAGTCTCTAGTAATGCTAAAAAGTTGATAGTTTGGTTAGGCTAAACCAGTGAACAATGTTGCAGGCACACATTACTGTACCTGGCTTTTTAGTGTATGCTGAGAGTTTGAATTAGGGTCCTCATGCTTGCAAAGCAAATGCTTTTATCCACTGAGCTGTCTCCTCAAACCCCCAGTGAATTATATTTTACCAATTACACACATTATGCTCAGAATCTCAAGTGCTGACAGTTGTCCATCAAATGACATCACATAGAACTTTCATACTATTAACATTTATTGTTACCACCGTCTGTTTGGGGGGAGGGTGACTAGTTTGTGATAATGAAAGCCAAAACCCTGGAGGTTATTCTTAAACAACAGTTTTTGTAAGTAATTGATATTTCACTATTGGGAAAAAAAGCACTTTTATTACCAAAGATATACCTATTTTATTTCATATTTCCTATATTAGGGCATAAAGTTTTATTCTGTTCAAATTCTTTTTAGAAGGAGAGTCTTATTATCTGTCTAATACACACAAGTCTGTATTGTATTTTCATGCATAAACATCGTATTCGAGGCTACCAGAATTCTAAAGGACTCATGATAGTTAGTCAGTGGTCTCAAAACTCGGCTTGAGGCTGGCTCTATACCTTCTGCTTGCATTTCAGCATTGAAATTATAAAAAAAAAAAAAAATCAAAAACCCTGCTTCCAAGGTTTGATTGTGGCTCTTGAATTATTTTAAAAGGTTATAGAGAGCTTTCTCTATAATCAAGGTTAAGACAAGAAAAATGGCGCCTGGGGGAGTAAGTATGTTAGCCGAAAAGAAAACTTGACCCAACACCAAGCTTCACTATCAGACTCAACAGCTGCCACATCAACCAATGAGACCAGAAGAGAGGCAGCCAGGAAGTCAGGTGCCGAGGCTGGAGAGAATCCCTTTCAGAGCCACTGGCAGTGGGCCCTTCAGCTGCTGTACAACCACCGTACAAGCCCAGAGGTGTTGGATCTGATTTTGGACCACAGCGGGGGAGTGAAGTACAAACAATACTGTCAACAGCAAGACTGTCAAGTTAGCAGAGATAATATATTCATGGGAAGAGCTATTGCACTGCTGTGAGGATTCTAGAAGGAAGGCGGGCCAAGGGAATGCACGGAGCAGCTCTGCAAGCATAAACTACCCGTCATAGCAACTGGGTAGGAAGGCTCCCCTGGCCTCTGGACTTTCCATTCTGGCAGGAAGCTGGTCTTGTTAAGCGAGATCTCACAAGTCTGAATAAAGGCTTAAGCACCTGCATAAAGACAAGGTATACTCAGGAAGGATGCCATATTCAGATTTCAAAAGAAAGGGGGACTTGAATTTGGCATGAGTAACAAAGAGCTGTCATGTTCCTTTCCTTCAGTAGAGAAAACAAGTGACCCAAACATAGAAAATAAATGACCCTTTCTGTGATTAGCAACTCATTTTGTGTTTGCTTCATGTCAAGAACGCTGTCAACAAACTAATAATAAATACTCACTGATCACCTCTCCAGACCAAAGCGAGTAAGCAGAGAACACATCTGCGTGGCAGGTCTTGGATGACTGACATGTTTGCTGCTCAGGAGCCTGGGGCTTTTGGAGGGTGTCGCCTGACCACCAGACTGCAGCGTTTCTCCAGCATTGAGCAGTGGGGTGGGAATGTTGAATTTCCAGCTCCCTGTGCAGGCGGCTATCCTGGCCATGTGATTGCTGTGTGGCCTCCAGACTGATATTATTATAACCATCACTGTGGTGCTGAAACTTGGTATGACCTCAGGAAAATCTCCCTGATTGACAAGCATTTCAGTTCACTCTAGCCAATAGCACCTGGTACGGGACCCTGAGCAGAGTGCTTTCGGTAAACGCTTGTTAAGTTTATAACAGCCACTAGGAATTGAGGTAATTCAGGAAGTTTGAAGCAAAGTAGAAGTTCTACCATGTATTCACTTATTGAAGATTCTATTTCTCTTGATTTTTTTATTTTTCTGATTTTATTGAGGTATGATTGGGAAATAATAATTGTATATATTTATTGTATAGAATGTACTGTTTTGACATTTGCATACTGTAAATGTATTATCATAATTAAGGTGATAATATATTGTTACTTCATATTGTTACCTGTTTTATTTAATGTGGTAAGGACAGTTAAGATTTTTTTCTCAGCACATGGTATATATTATTACTAACTATAGCCACCACATTGTCTCTTAGGTCTGTAGTAATTTAGCTAATGGATTTTTGTTTGCTCGATGTCTTAGGGTTTCTACTGCTTTGACAAAACATCATAACCAAAAAAGCAAGCTGGGGAGGAATGGGTTTATTCAGCTTATGCTTCCACATTGCTGTTCATCATCAAAGGAAGTCAGGACAGGAACTCAAACAGGACAAGGTCCTGGAGGCAGGAACTGATGCAGATGCTATAGAGGGGTGCTGCTCATTGGCTTACTCTACTTAGCTTGCTCAGCCTGCTTCCTTATGCAATCCAAGACCCCAGTGTCCAGGGATAGAACCACCTACAATGGACTGGGCCCTCCCCCATCAATCACTAATTCATAAAATGCCCAACAGTCAGATCTTATGGAGGCATTTTCTCAGTTAAGGTTCACTCCTTTCAGATAATGCTAGTTATATGTGTCAGGTTGACATAACACTAATCAGCACACTTGGCTTTTTTGTTTTTGCTTTTGTTTTTGAGACAGGGCTGCCTATAACCAAGACCAAGCTGGAACTAGCTATGCAGCACAGGGTGACCTTGAATTTCTGATCTTTGTATTTCCCCCTCCCAAATGCTGTGCTGTGGATTGAACTCAGGTCTTTAAACATGCTAGGCAAACATTCTACCATTTAAGCTGCAATCCTAGTCCCCCTTATTTTGCTTAGAATAAAAGATTTGTACCCTCTTGTCAATCTCTTCCCTCTGCTTCAGATTTTACCTTTTAGTGGGGGTGTAGAAGGTGTTGAAAAAGCATAAGTGATATCTCATAGAAATAGATTAATGTACATATAACTAAAACATCATGATACACACATGCACAAAGGCAGGTATTTGATGTGGACACAGGTTAACTGGACAACATGTTTTTGATGAGGTAGATGAGTATGACTCCTAAGACCAGCCGAGTAGCCATTCTAGGACTGTGAGCTCTGTACAATGTGAACTACTTTGGATGGAGATGGTCTCCTTGAAGTTTTATTACAACCTTAAGTGGATATCTTTTCTCCACCTTCTTCATATGAAAACTCAGGCTAACACTGCCAAAAACCTTGTGTGAGTGTAATAGAGAGACCAACCAGGTTCCACATGCCAGGAACCTGGCACGGGTCTCCATGAAAGGATATTCATCAATGAGAATAAGCAGGAGCCTTTCAGTCAGAAAGCTGAGGTGGGCAAAACCCTGGCTGAGTTAAGAAATATCCTCAGGATCAGAGTCTCTGTCTCCTCAACAGTTAGTGTTTGTTTGTTAGTTTGTTTGTTTTTCTGTATGGATGCCTCTTCATTCTTGGTACCACCTTGCTTCTTAAAGACTTTCCCAACAACTAGTGTCTGCCTGACCTGCAGACAGGGGAAGGACCTTCACTTACAGTTATCCTGCAGTTAAACACCCTCAGGGTAGGGAACAACTGATTTTTGAATCTAATTGGCAAATGAATGAATAATTTTGTCTGTCAATTTGGCTAGCCCAAGATAGCTGATTTTTGTTGTTGTTGTTGTTAAATCAGGTATAGATGTTGTTTGAAGGGATTCAGGGTGTTTTGTTTTTTAGACAGGGTCTTACTATGTAGTCCTAGCCAGGCTTAGGACTCACTCTGTAGACCAGGATGGCCTCAAACTTGTAGACATCCACTTACCTCTGCTTCTTAAGGGCTGGAATTAAGGGTGTGCACCACCACACCCAGCTGTTTGTTTTTGATAGGATAGATACACCTTTGAATAAATCGTGAAGGGACCAGCCCCCCATTTCAGCAGCCATGATGGTAACACGTGCTCACTATGACCTTGTCTTAGTCACTAGAGGTTAGGTGCCTGCCTCGTGACAAGGAACCAATCAGAAGTTAGCTGGTGGCACTATGCTTTACGACCCTGGGTGTACTTTACGGACAAGCGCACAGCAATGACGCACATAGCAACCACCCTGGGAGGACCTACGGTCCATAACAACCAGTTGACCAATCAACACAGGGCAAGCCCTCCAAGCCTAGAGGCACACCAATCATGAGCCTGTGCGTACCCCTAGACACTCCCCTTATGCTGTCCTACAAGATCTCAAACTATCTTTTGTAGCCATCCATCATGGTGGGTGGACAAAAGACCCAAGCTAACATAGGGATAGCTCGTTAAATTACAATAAAGCCTCATGCAGTTTGCAGCAAGCTCTCGAATCTTCCTGGTGATTGGGGTGACCACAGTCGTGGCCTGGGACCCCGGATACCTAAGTTTTCTGGGGGTCTAACAAGCGGATTGCTCTTGATAATGTAGATAGGTCTTCAGCAATCAGTAGCAGGCATTAAAAGACTAAAAGCCAGGGATAAAGCAGGTATTCAACCTGAGACTCACTTCAGGTTTCATAGGTGATTTTAACTTTTCTCTGTTTCTCCAACATGGGGTCTGTCTAACTGATTTCAGATTCCTTTGGAACATTGACAATGATCTCTCTCTCTCTCTCTCTCTCTCTCTCTCTCTCTCTCTCTCTCTTTTCCTCCCTCCCTCCGTCCCTCCCTCCACCCTCTCTCATATACACACACTTTTTCTCTCCCCTCCTCTGTCCTCCCCTCTGCTCCAAGGAGAACCCTCACTAATAGACAGACCAGGGCACAAGGGCCAGGATCATAGCAACCATGGAGAAGCAGGCTGTATTTGATTATATTCTTTGTACTAATGAAAAGCAGCAAAAAATGGAAAGTACCAGTTGATTTAAGAAATGAGTGACAAGCCTAAGAATACCTTAAATAAATAAACATGAGATTGTTCTGAGTTGGCACGTGGAGTATCAGACAGTCAGTTACAGAAAAACATTCCATTATATCATTATATTTAGAGCAAGCACTTCCAATGAGAGAAAACTGGCAGGACGCTTTGGTTGAAGTTCAGTGAGTGGCGGGTAGGAAGGTAGTTTTATTTAGCACCTAGTGGATGTCAGGGGCTTTTGTGTCCTTGATCTGCACTTAATTATCACAATATCTGGTCTTGTTGAACCCTGAACTTTAGAATTGTGTCTGTTGACAATAGTTTCTCAGGTGAAGGGCTTACTTCCTGACCACGAACACTCCTGTCACTGTTTATTTGCTGGAGTGGACGGAGCTGGCCCTCCCTCGGGACTTGTATGTCCTTGCTGCTCTTGAGCACTGCTGCTTCTAGGTCTTTTTTTTTTTTTTTTTTTTTTTTTTTTTTTTTTTTTTTTTTTTTTTTTTGGTTTTTGGATACAGGGTTTCGCTGTAGGTTTGGAGACTGTCCTGGAACTCTTTGAAGACCAGGCTGGCCTGTAACTCAGAGATCCACCTGCCTCTGCCTCCCCTAGTGCTGGGATTAAAGGCCTGCACCACCACTGCCGGTCTTCTCTGTCTTTTAAATTGTGTCCGTGACTCTAGGCTCCCGGCCTCTGCTTTAGAGTGCATGAGACTATGGACTGAGGTACGGTCATCTTTTAAATGCAGTCTTCTACACTAGACTGTAAGTTACACAGGACAAGAACTGCATAGAGTTTGTGCTGTCTGCAACATAAAAGTGACTAAAACATACATAACACATCAATTTGAAGGAATTTGAAACCAAGTCTTTCTGGAGCTAAAGTTTCCCATACATATCCCACTGCCTCCTGGTTCTTCCCAGTAAAAAGTTAGGTGTTTCTCACTTTTTGAAACAGTGGGAAAGCACCTGATCATTTTCCCCAAACTCTGTCCCAATTCAAACAATACCTATAAAGGAATTTCTTGTAAAACAATGCTTGTGTTATTTTGCCACCTAAGAAATTTACCTTTTCCAGACACAAAGACTTAGAATGAAATCTTTTTTTTTTTTCTTCTTGTTTTAGCCTAGGAAGCCAAATTTTGGTGCGCATATACAAAACTTCTCTCAAGTAAGTGTAACAATTGGTTATTTGTTTTTCTTAAGTGTGTATACCTGCTTGTCTCTATGCAGGCTGTGTACATGTAGGAGGCTGAGGAGTCTAAAGAGGGTGTCTAAATCTCTGAAACTGAAGTTACGGGAGGTTATGAGCTGCCTATGTGGGTGCTGGGCATCAAAGCTGGGTCCTCTGCAAGCGTAGTAAATACTCTTGACTTCTGATCTATTTCTCTAGCACCTTTGTTTTTTTGACTACTAAAGCATTTTAAGGCAGGTACCACAATATATACAAGAACAATCAAAAATAGATCTACTGAATTAGGAACCTATATTTCTAAGGCATTCCAGCTAAATACATTTCAACTTCAGTTGTGTGCATTTATTAATGATGAATGCCATGTAAGTCTATTGTGTCATATTGGAAACAAATGTTCTGACTACCTGTAAACAGGATGTATCTCAGTGATTTTTTTGTTTTGTTTTGTCTTTCTAGCTGTCTTAATTCCAATGAACTGTTGGCTCTCTAGGAGAAAGGACAAAACTAAAAGTCTGAGTGCAGAAAGTAAAAGACCTCCTCTTCTGCACTTTCTATTTGCCTGCCTTTTTAGAAGCATGCTCCTCAGATCTCGGAATGATTAAGTGCCAGCTGCCTTATCACGCCAGAGCATCTACTTCAGACTTTTCAGACAGCCATGTACAGTGTTCAGGTACTAATAACTCAGCTTCAAGTTCAGTCAGTGTCCTGACATTCCAGCCTAGACCCTTTAAAGCTCCCTCCACTTCATAAATTCAGGTGGGGTTAAAAATCTGACTTTACTTTCTAAACGTATCTCAGTTTGTGTACCATAACATGATTAGTAACGCTAAGTATGGCTTCTATGTCTATGAAATTTCACATTGAATGTATAACTTCATCTTCAATTTACAGAAAAGATAAATGTGAGTTAATCCAAAAGTTTCCTCATCCTTAACAAATGTTAGAGGTAAGTGGCAACTGGCTTTGGGCCAGCAGTTCAGCATTGTCAGGACAGCACAGTGGTCTTTCCTTAACCATGCTGCCTCTCAGATGAAAAACAGTTACCACCCCTCTAGACAGGGAAAAGCCAAAAAGCTCCTGTGTTTGTCTCCCAACCATGTCTCACTGGATAGAATCGCTTCAGGCGGTTACTCTCAGTATTAAGGAAGTCAGTACAGTATGAAAAGGTTGTATTGCTGACATGAATTCTTTTGGGTGTAGTTTTTATGTGTTAGCTCTGTTGAAATATCAAAAGGCTGCTGTGTGGTTCTGATAGCCCCTGTCACTGGTGAGATTTTCATAATGAAATCCTGCTGCTGCTGGAACCACATCTGCCCCTAGTCTGCTTTGCGATCTCTATACACGACTTTTTGTGGTGCTGAGGACCAAACCCAGGGCTTAGAACAAACCAAGCCCGTGGTATGCTACCGAGGCAAACCCTGGACCCTCCATGTGGTCACTGAGTCTGTATTTCAGATTATAAGGATGACCTGGGATAAGGAGAAATAATTTGTAAATTTACATGCTTACATTATTTGGAATTTCTTTTAGTAAACAATGCCAGAATTTTATCCAAAGGGTTTTGTTTTTGGAGAGAGAGAGAGAGAGAGAGAGAGAGAGAGAGAGAGAGAGAGAGAGAGATTGACTTACCATGTAGTTCCTGGCTAACCTGGAACTCAGTATGAAGACCAGGCTGACCTCAAACTCATAGAGATCACCTGCCTGTGCCTCCTTAGTGCTGGGGTTAAAATGTACACCAGCATGCCTGGCTCAGAAAAGTAGTGATTATGCCCTATAGGGTATAGAGTATTAAATTTTTCTATTCTTTTGAGATATACTTCTGTCTTTTCCTCTTCTATTATGACCCCCCTCCCACAAAAGGCAAAAAGATGAAGGCAGTCCTGGTCTACATAGTGAGTTACAGGGCATCCAGGACTATGTAGAGAGACCCCCATCTCAAAAACAAACAAATGAACAAACAAACAAATAAAAGACCTCACCACCACAACAGAAGTCTATGAAAAAGATGAAAAAATGTTCAAAGAATCTGTGACAAGAAACGGGGGAGTGGAAAATCAAGTAATGAACTGAAAGAAGGAGGTAATTTTTAAGTTAACAAAAAAGAAATTGTGATAAGGATGTGCAAAGAATTCTGGGAGATGCAGCCCATGGTCAAGATGCTCTCCGCTGTATCTCCTGGACAGTCTCCATGGCTATGCCATCTGCAAGTGATTGTTTCATTTAGTCAGTTAAATCAGAGAACTTAAGCAACTTATTGAAGGTAGAAGAATTCGTAAAAGCTAGAAATGAAATTCACATTCCAATTTCTATGTACTGGGAAGAACTGGGCAGGCTACTCTGTCCCTCTGGATAGAACAGAGCATGGTCTTCTTTTGGGGCCCCTTTTCTCCAGCTAATTACACAGCTGAATACTACTGAACAAAGGAAGAAACACAGAGAAGGCTGACCATGGTGAGGAGGGCCTGGCAGGGAAAAAGGAAGGTGATTCATTGAAAACCTTTTGTCCTGCAGCTGTGTCGGTGGCTGTGTCGGTGGTGACATCCTGGGCCTTGAAAAGTGAGGAATCTAGATGTGAAAAATTGAGGCATTTTCAGACCCAGGAAAGGCACAAAACAGCCATAAAAGGTCTTCAGCTTTCTTCCCCAGTTTTCTTTCTCAAGGCCTGGCCTGGTCTGGCCTTAGGGAGCAAGCCTTACTCCAGAGAGGCTAGCTAATAAGCCAGGGACTTTTCCATATCTGTAGCATGCACAAGATTCATTGCCATTCCTACGAAGTCCAAAACAATCTACAGTTTCCACTTTCCCCACTGAGAGCACTGGCACTAGGCAGAGATGGAAAGAACTGACTGTACCAGCAAAGGTGACTGTTGTGTACTCAGTTTGCCAACAGTGAGATGAAGAGTGGGCCAGATAGATACATGGTAAGGTAAAATGGCCTGATCGTTAGTTAAAAAAAAAAAAAAAATCTCAGAATCTCGCCCTACTTAAGAAAATGGGCTTTACAAATTTTTACTACTTCAGAAAATTATCATTCCCATTTTATGATATTTTTGAGAAAGAAATAAAGGTCATTTCAAACTCTCCAATTCCAGTTTGCTGTTACCTCGAACTAATTCTTGATAAATCCATTATTTAAAATTTTCTATTCTAATTAAAGACGGGTTTGGGGCTCTTAAGTAAGAACAACTGTTTAAGAGTGACTATTTAGAGCCTGCTAAATATTTCAGTGAGGGTGTGGGAGCCTCAAATCTACAAATGTTAAATTGTCCTGGCTTTTGAGCTCTTCCCCCTTTCAAGTTTCTAGGTTGAAAATTAAGCCCCTGCAGGGAAGGGCACCTGCATTTGTTTGCCCTATTATGCTGCTATACTGAAATGCTTTACAGCTGTCTAAATTAGCATAATTAAATCCACATCAATTAAAAACCTCAAACCCCTCTCCCCTTCACATGTAGATGATGACATTTGTCTAAGGTGGGAAGCAACAAAGGACCTTTTTAACAGTTGAAGACCTGGCTGAAAAGGTCACTACTAGGATTGATCTATTGTAACGGGTTTACCTTAACACTAGGCAAGTGGTCAATGAGAGTTATTTGGTCAAAGTGGTGGAAGTTTGCATTTCAATGCAGCTGGCCATTAGAGATGTGCGTTTTACAACAGGCCTGCCTTGCAGGGCTCTTTATCCTCCAGTAATGACAGAAAACAAAGAGGCATTCTGACCTGGTGGTAGAAGCCTTTCCTCTTAAAGGAGGGAAGCCCGGTGACCTTAGGGTAGAGAGAAGTCTGCTCTGTATGGTGTTGGAAAAGAAAATTCCTGGAGATGGAAACTGACATGGGGTCCAGGGGTTAATTTCTGGAACAGAAAAATTTGCATACAAATGAAAAATTATGGGATTTCTGTTATCCTAAATTTTCAATGTCATCAGCATCAAACAGCAGCCCATGTTCTTACCTTTTGAAGACTATTCATTACCTTAGAGGAAGGGGCACCTTGTATGTGTTCAGCTCAGTGTAGGGTGTGACAACAACTTCATCTTGAGCATGAATTGTCTGGGCATCTTTGTAATCTCCCAAATACACCGGGATGCTATTCATTTGTATAATTACAGACTTCTCTGTGTAAGTAGTGAGTGGCACATGATGAACTTCTTTAAGTGGGTATTTTTTTCATCCCCATGAGGTGCTTCCATTTCCTTCATTCAAGATCACATAGTGTGGCAAGTGGTCTAGGTTAAAAACTCCAGAGACAGGAAGAGAAATTCCCCAAGGTGCTTGTATTTCTTCATTCTTAGTTTGGCTTGTTGTTTACTTGGAGTGGGGCCAGTTAATTATTTTTTCAGATACCCTCTTCCAGGTATTAATAAGAAATAATAGGGTCCAGCATAAACTTCAGGAAACATCTAGAAGGAGAAATTCCCACTTGGTGCACATGAGGACTGAGAAATCCCTTAAGGCCATGAGGCAGGCAACAATATTCACACACATAACATGAAGGTAGTGTAATGTTCAGGCCAATGATAGAATCTTCTTTAACTGGGACTTCCACATACATATGTACTGTCTAGTCATATGTATGTCAGGTGCAAAAAAATGTCTTTAGTACATATATAAAAATTTTATGACAGATACCTTAATTTCTTGTCAGTTATTTTTATTGTGATTATGACTTGGCAAAGAGAATTTGGAACCAGCAAGTCCAATAATTTGATGTCCAGATGTCCTGTTTAGACAAAGAGATTTCTATTGATTCCATTATATTTTCATCAAATCTCACATAGCCAATAGTGCAATGACATAATTAGAAAGTGTGGTACAATGTTTAACTCTGGTCTCAGTGTGATGGAATTGTTTGAATGCTGAGTGGCTGAAATTTGTTTGCATCCCAGTGTGTTGCAAAGGCAAACTTCAAAGGAAATAGTCTATCTCTCAACTCCAGCTCCTGAGTGTCTTGGAAGTCTAATACAGGGAGGCTTAACACTCCCTGCTGAGCAAAGGGCAATGTGACGCTGAAGCTACTGTTAAATCACAAGTGAAATACTGTTTGCAGAAGGGCTCTTTATTAGATAAACAGCCAAAGCCTCAGAAAGGATGGGGAAAGCACACCCTAGTCACAGACAAAAAATTGGGGGAGAAAAGTCTTGAAAGTTAGACCGTATGTGTTGACAAAATTTAGGGATTTTAAAACATGTATCTACACATTTATTTTATAAATTGTACAGAAGACTGGCTCCTTTTCCAGTGCAAAATCAAATATTTAGATTTGCACAAACCTATGGAAGCCAGATTTTAGACAAAAAGGGATTTTTTTTTGTCAGACTGTCAGTCTGAATTTCATCACAATCTGTTCAGCTGTTTTTGTTGCAGGCAGGCGTAAAAAGTACCAGGGAAGTGTATAGTTGTATTTATTATTAAAATGAGAGTGCTAAATCCTGTTTTCTAATGACCTTCCATTCTTCAAGGCAATACCAGTCACGAAGAAGTACATGGTCCTCATGTGAAATATGTACACCAAGGCAGAGGAAGAGGGTCATTGGCAAATGCCCGTGGCTAACAACTAAAAAATAGACTTTTCAACATTTTTTTTTTAAAATGACACTGAAATTTTTTGCCTCAGTAAATTTTACCTGTATGATTTTTTATTTTTTGCCTTGGGGGTAAAAATGGTAAAATAATTTGCTGGTGGCAAATTGAGTGTTTTATTTAATGTCATGATTTCTTTATCCCCATCATTTATGCCAATCTGAAATTAACTTGGGTTGGCATATTTAGTATTGTTTAACATGTGCACAATTACATTCAAGGATTGCCTACAAGAATCTTAAAGCTAGAGCTTGAACCTTTGGACGATGGGCCTTTATAATGAAAAACAAGTATTAAATCTATTTAGCTGTTGGCTTGTAGAGCCATGGCTTTTTGATACACAGTGCTTTATGCAGAGAGCTACTTGCAGCAGAAATGAGACTAAGATGTTCTTCTTCCTAAGTGAGGTTCTCACACAAAGTGGGGGGGGGTGAAATAGTACAGTTGCTCTCATGCTTGACTATGAAAGAATAAACACCCAGAGTCTATTTTTGTAGGTTGAAAGTCTACAACAAAAATATCTACCTTTAACAGAGTGTATCAGTTTGCCCATGTTGCTATAATAAAACATCACGAACAGGATGTCAATTTCTCCCAGCTCTATAGCTGAGAAATCTATGCTCAAACCTTGATCTCATCCTGAATTGCAGCAATTTCCTTTCTTCTTCTAAGGGCACAATATTACGATTTCTGCCGAGCCCCACCACCACGTGTGTGCTTTAAGCCAGCTGCCCACCCCAGTTAGGGCCCAGATGAATACACAGAAACTTGTATTAGGTACAATGCTGCTTGGCCAATGACTAGGATTTCTCATCTTTGCACTGCTGGAGGGGAAAAAGGGACACTTCTGTTTTCTTTGCTTAAATGTGAGTCTCCTTGCTCTGCCACTTCCTGCCTGGATCACCACTTCTCTACTATATTTCCCAGAATCCTCTTTGACTCCTAGTCCTGTCTAACTTGCTGTCTCATTGGCCAAACAGTATTTTATTCAATAATCGATAAGATAAACATACAAAGAAGTACATTCCCCATCAGCACAATCCTATTGGGTCAGAACCACTGATGATGTCATTGAACATGAATCACCGACCCCCCCCCACACACACACAATACTATCCTCCAAATATACGGGCATTCTGGCTTACAGCTTCATTTGGCAAATGCCTCTGAAGAGACTCAGTGTAGTCCACACTGAGACAAGCCAACCACTGGAGCTACAGGGTTCCTCTCTTTCTGATCATGTTTATATCAACTCCACAGAAGGCAGACATTCATATTAGAAATTCTCATTTCAGTTTTTCATATTTATGAGTAGTGGCACCATTGTGTAGCTCCGGGATGTCAAGTAGTAGTATCTGATAGAGTTATAAGTAGTCTCAGTGGCTGCTGAGGATGCCATTGTCACATATTCAGAGACAGAAACTGAGTTTCTTGCAATCAGTCTACCAAGTACAGGGGTACAGGGAGTTGGAAGAGATGATGTACCTCATAGAGTTGCCATCTTTTACTTAATATTCTGTGCATCCAAGGTTGTTTTTTTTTTTTGTCTATATCCATCTGTTCATCTCAAAGAAGGTCTAGTCCTATTGAAAATATGTTTAAAAATTTCATCTAACCCACCACTGTTCTATTGGGTAAAATGTAGCTTTTCATTTTTGGAGCTGTATTTACATCAAAGGTCAGACTTTCACTGGCCTTCTTCATATTAGAAATATTTGCTGCATTTTAAATTCTAGTGAAGATGGCATCTAATAAGTTGTGGTTTGTAGAACCTAGAATTACAAACCTAGTATTAGATTTTGTACTTTCAATTAGAACACTGAATATTTTCAACACTAGCAAACAGAGATAAGTAAACAAATGAATAGTAAAGACAATGGTACATGTGGTGTTTAAAAAGCAAGCACTATATAATGTTTAGAGGGGTATAAATTGTTATAAAATTTCTAGAAGCAAGCATTAAAATGTAGAATATCCTTACATTTTTGTATATTTGGGCTTAATTCTAAAAATGCCAGTATACATTTATGAATAAAGACAGCAATGGCTGTCCTATTTTCTATGGCAATAGTCACTACTCAATGGTTGGCCAAATAAGGTGATATGTTTATATAAGTAATCCCAATGTAACATTTAAATAAGATAAAGATCAGGGAAACCAATGTGTCCTATAAAGATGTACAAGTCACATGTACATAATGTAATAAAGATCAAAAGTAGAACAATTTGCATACAATTTTCTGACGTACCTCATGCAGCAGAGATATGATATGATATGAAGTGATATGATGATGTAATGACATTCATGATTTGAAGTATGTTAGAATAGACAGTCACTCTGTCTGTGGCATTGTACAGAAGCCAGGGGACAGCTTGGTCAGGTGCATTGCACACTTTTGTACTGCTCAGTTTATTCAAGTTAGCTTTTTATTAGAGGGAACAATGTGATAATATTATTGTGAATGCAATGAAGAAGTGTGAGGGACTTTTTTCTTTTGTTACAATAAAACTAATACAATTATTCAAAACTTCTGTGTATTATTTGCAGGTTCTTCAAACTTTGTGCAATGCATATTTAAAATTATATTTATCAAAAGTCAATCTAATAAATAGAAACAATGAGTCTGTGCTTTGATTTTGTGTCCTAATTTTCATGGTAATATAGTGTTTTCTGGAGAAAACTAGATGATGTATTAAATGACAGGCAATGCAGTGATAGGTGGAGATTGCGTCAAGATGAGTGTGTACAGAGGGTGGCAAAGCTACGAATCTTTAAGTTTCATGAACCTACTCTCCTTTATTCTGGGAGCAGAATGTTGAATGGTCCTTTGTCTTCTGTGATTCGGGTGCTTTCCTCTGTTCTGTAGGTGGTGGATACTGGGAGTAGAGCAACACCCATGACTGTCCCTTCTAAGAGATGGATGCAGAAATGCAGTTAAACTGGAAAGTTGGAGTTTTTTTCCTACTTGTTTTACTTTTCAATATCTACTCATCCATTCATGCAACACATATTTTATGTGCTAAACACTGAGTAAAAAATGCTATCTCTTTCCTACAAGAGGTTGCTCATGGACCCCAGACTGATAGCTGGGAAACCAGCATAGAACTGTTTCAGACCCCCTGAAGGTGGAAGTCAGTTTGGAGGTGTGGACAATCTATGGGGCCACTGGTAGTGGATCATTATTTACCCCTAGTACACAAATGGACTTTGGGAGCCCTCTCCTCATAGAGGGATACTCTCTCAGCCTAGACACATGGGGTAGGCCCTGCTCCAAATGATAAGACAGACTTTGAAGATCCCCCAAGGAAGGCCTCACCCTCCCTGGGGAACAGAAAGGGGTTGGTGGGGGACAGGAGAGGAGGGGAGGGAGAGAGAACTGAGATTGATATGTAAAAGGAGCTTGTTTCTAATTTAAAGGAAAAATTACCATCTCTTTCCTAATAATATTTCACAGAATCTAGCCAGTACAAGGCAATGAAAAGTATAAAGTGGAAACAGTAATGGATACCAGGGCAATAGGTGCACAGTGGCTTAGGACTGAAGTTTTTTAAAGTGATTTTTATTTATATGTATGGTGTTCCCTGCATGCACATTTGTGCACCATGTCCAGGCAGTGCCCTTGTCAGGTTCATGGGGACTGTAGTTACAGATTTGTGAGCCACCACATGGGTGCTGGGAATTGAACCCCAGGACTGAAGTTTTAAGGGCACACCTGAAAAGGTTTCTCTGAGAAGATGCTGCATGAGAGAAGATGGATGACAATAAGAGTGGGAAGGGAATCCAGCAGAAGTCTGGGGGAAGATTTGCAGATGTGGCAGTCTAGCTCGGCACTGTGCCCTTGATCCTCATGAGACAGGTGACTGGAGCCAACAGAAGGAAGAAGAAAATAGAGTCGTTGAGGCAGACGCTCAGGCCTGGAGTTAGATTGCACAGGGGTAAGGAGGCCAGTGAGGTGTTGGCTTCGCTTCTGAGTGAGTGAGATGTGAGCCACAGAAATCATAGAGTGATAGTGTTGACCTATATTTTGGCTTCAATCAAATCTCCATCAGGTTGACTATAGTCCTAGAAAAGGCAAAGGCAGAGGTTGTGGAGATTAGTCAGAGGTTCATTGTCGTTCAGGTGGCATCAGACAGATCTTGATGTGACAGCGACTAGTGCGTTCTGGAAATAATCTGTTATTTAGCTTCCCCTTTTATTCTGCTAGCAATTCCACATCCTTCTAATAAATTATTTTTTCTCTAAGTTAGACATATTGCATTTTTTATTCTTGTAACATGAACACCCCACAAAATTAGGAATATTTATAAATAATTACAAAAATAATAACCTTTAACAAACTCTGTGACCTTGGATAGGTTACTTAATCTCTCTGCATTTCACTTACTCATATGCAAGCCGAGCAAGTAATAACAAGATGAATCACTTGAAATTGACATTTTATGGGTCAACTCTCAACCCTCTCATACAGCTCACCTCCAGAACCTAGAAGATTGGTTGCTTTGAGGATTAAATGAATGAACACACGTAAAACACTTAGAGTCATGCCTAGCCCAGGGTAAAAGCCAAATTAACTGTTAGCTGTAGCTGCTCTCACAGTTATTGGCGTTTCCATTTCCAACATTGTCCTATTTTCTCTGCATTATCACAACACAGTAGCACACAGGTAGGTAGCATCACTCACACTTAAAAAGTGCTTTCTCTAGTATGTTAAAGGATGTCTGCTCACACATCATGACATTATGTACATGCACGTCCAAGTCTGTTTTGCATTTTGAAATTCACAAACAGCAAACAAGTGAACTAGACATGTTTGTTATTCCTCTGCCCTGTGGGAGCAAAATTGCTACGTGTTACCTGTATGTGGATGTCAATTTATTTAATTAATGTCTATATTGAGACAAAGACTTACTGTGTAGCCCTCCATGGCCTCAAACTCACAGAGATCTGCCTGCCTCTGCTTCCCTAGTGCCATTACACCCAATCTCTGTGGGCATTTTCCTTGTCTAAATGGCTGAAAGCAAAGTTCAAAGCTGAGTCTTCATAGTTCAGTGGTTTTGTTCCTGCTTTGCAAAGCTCTTTTGCTTATATCTGTTGCTGGGGCAGACAGTGCGTAAGGTGTGAGGATACAATACCTACTTCCTGCTTCTGTGTCTTCTCTACTCCCATCCCATATTTATATTGGATTTCTCCACTCCTGCCTCAAAAATAGTTGAAAATTAACAAGGAGCTACATGAAGGGTTACATTGATGAATATTCTCATTTTATCCTTAGAAAACAAGACAACACATAAGAAGTAGATTGCCTGGTTTCAAACAACCGCTAAATGAGGAAGCCTGAAACCCAGGTGGCAGAAAACCACATCCAGAATGCCATCAAATATGGGAAAAGCTTCAGACCAAAACGTAGCAGTAGGTGTGCTCAGCCTTGAATGTGCCTACCAGATGAAAACCCACCCCAGATGGCATATCCAATTTAATCAACATCACCTGTGAGCCAAACTGAACAGTAAATGTTAAGACAGGATCACTAATAATGGGGACCTGGAATGGAGCCAGAATTAAAACAATGATCTACTTAACAATCCCTCTGGGCTGGATGCATGTGGAGAACGGATAAATGCTGGATATCGAAACAGCTGTTCTATGGCAAACTGAAATGGGGCAATCATAGACAGCAAAGGGAGAAGAAACACTTGAAAGTTGTCTTAAATAAAATCGCGCTTTAAATAGTATGTGACCTGGCTGTGGCCTTTTTCAAATCAGCCACCACCCACAAAGTACCCTGCCATGCCTCTGGAGAATTAGGTGATTAAACCTCAGCAATTACCAACAGCCAGGACAATGGGTACCACCAGTGTCCATATAAATGGATGGCAATAGTCCATGTGAAGACCTGGAATAGTTAGACTCCAAAAGCCAGTGCTCCAAGTTAGAATGTCAACACCCATTGCTTAGCTTCCAGAACTTTACTGTCTTCTTTGAACTCCTTGTAGCTATCAAATAGAGGCTGCTATTATTGTACTGTCAGTTGTTTGGTTCTTTGTAGATTATAGTTACATTCATCTTACTAGGCTCACAGGTTTCCTTAGACCAGAAAATGAAGTTGTTGCTAAAGATATTTAGCAGCTAGCATGGTGCAGAAAGGGACCAGGAAGAGTGCCACTTGTGGGCCACCTTAGCTTGCATCACTATTGCTCTCCTTGGGTGCCGGTGACTTGACACTTGGAAGTATAGAAGGACTGTGTACCAACGATCTTGGAAATTCTTACTGATCAATTGACTCTTGGTTCACTTTTGCTTTTGACTGTAATTTGGAGAAAGCTCATATCAGTATATAATTCATTATGTACTCAACCATATTAAAATAAATATTCCCCTTTCAGAACTAAGAGGAGGGAATACCAACTAAGTAGGCAGCCAACCAGGTAAGATTCAGAACTAAAGACAACATTTTAAATCAGTAGTGATTTTAAAATGCATATACTAGTCAGTTGTAGTGGTGCATGCCTTTAATCCCAGCCATGGCAGGCAGAGGTCAATAGATCTCTGTGAGTTCAAGGCTACTGTTGACTATATAGTAAGTTCTAGGACAGCCAGAACTATATAATGAGTCCCTGTCTCAAATGAACAAAAATAAAAAATAAGAGTACATACTTTGTGTCACTGTTTTGATATTTGGGAATATATTAAAAATATGTGTACTTAGCCAGGCAGTGGTGGTACACACCTTTAATCCCAGTACTCAGGAGGCAGAGGCAGGTAGATCTCTGTGAGTTCTGGCCTAAGAGTGAGTTCCAGGACAACCTTGAAACACTGTCTTGAAAAACCAAAAGAAAAAATTGGTTGTACTTACCCTAGTGAGTATATAGAATTGTAGAAATACACATTTTTATCATGATTATTACCAGTTATGACTAAGTATTTTAAGACAGGTTCAATTACGTTCACTGAGCAGCTGTAATGTCACTATAGGGTTATTGAATTTCAAATGTATGAGCCCAGAATCAACTCCTATAAACATCTCAGTGCAGAAATTTCTGCCACAGCAGATTTCTTCTCTGTCCATAGTTCTGGAGAGAGGCTATGGACTCTTTTTAATTGAAGGGATTTTCTGATACCGAAAATTATCTTGTGTACCCAAATGACTCTAAGATACAGCCATGTTTATTTAGCCCTATTCACAATGGCCAACTTACAGGATCAGCCTATGTGTTCATCAGTAGATGAACAGATACAGAAAATATGGCATACATACACAATGAAATTGTGTGTGTGTGTGTGTGTGTGTGTGTGTGTGTGTGTGTGCAATGCAGTGTCTGCATAGTGACTTTCTTGTGGAGGAGGTCAGGGGTTAATAATGCATGTCTTCTATTGATCTTTACATTATAGGGTTTTTTTTGGTGCCCCTCCCATTTTTTTTTTTTGAGATACAGTCTATCACTCAGCTTAGAACTTGATGATTGGCTAGACTGATCAACAAGCCGCAGAGATCCCCCTAACCTTACTTGCCAGTGCTGGGATTATGGACACACAATGTCATGCCTGCTTTTCCACATGGGTACTAGAATCTGAATTCAAGTCCCCATGCTTGCTCAGTGAGAATTTTAAGCCATCTTCACAGGGAGTTTTATTCAACCATAAAGAAGAATGAATATGTCATTTGCAAATGGAGACCATATGAGGGGAAGTAGGTCACACTAAGAAGAACATCTCATATTCTCTTATTTGTGGAGTCTAGATTTTCTATGGATATATGAAACCGTATACATGCTGTGAAAGTAGGAGTGAGATTGGGGAGTGAACGGGAATAATGAGGGGATGGAGGGAGGGAGGAATATGGTACGAATATGATCAAAGTACATATTGACATGTATGAAAGTGATTTTATGAAACCTCACATTATGTACAATGAATATATGCCTTCAAATGGACACACAAGAAAAGAATGATTTGTAAAACGAATTGTTTTAAAAATATAATACAATTATGTTTTCTCCATCTGCTAGTCATATGACCACTCACCACAGAGTTAAATAAATTTCATCTTAAGACCCAAAAGTTCTTAAACCTATCATCAAAATGCCGTCTGATTTTTTTTTTAATTCTTAGGTAAAGACTATCAGATTTAACTTACACTCGATCTCAATAGCTCCAGGATTACATTTAAGAAAAGGATATTTTTATAGTACGAAGCCTTCAAGGGAACCAAGGAAATTTTCATTCCTTCTCCCTCTTCTTTCATTAAGTTGGTAAGTTATTCACCAAGTAGTTCATTTACTTTTTAACAAAAACCCTTCAGTATTTGAGGTGGGCAAACATTTATTTGGTATCTACTCAACTCTAATACTATAGCAGGTAGACAGAAATCTACATAGACAACCATCCAATTTTAATGGTTCTGTCAGATTTAAGAATGGCAGAGGAGTCAGTAAACAAGAGTGCTATACACCCAAGTGATGAGCAGAAGGAGAATCAGTCATTATGAAAAGTGGTGTATTCAATTTTCTTTTCTTCACTGGCCTTCTCCAAGCTGCGTTTCATTGAAAAGAAAATACACACACACACACACACACACACACACACACACACTCATACACACCATACCACACACACACATCACACATATATACACTCATACACACATATGTACACACACATACCATCAGAACATCACCCACCCCTAATCTGTGAGATATCTATCTGTTAATTCTCCTCATAGGTACATAATTTAATCTATAGACTCTTCTATGTTTGTAGTTGAAGTAATTACTTTTCTGTTGCCTTGATAAAGCACCATGACCAAGACAACTTATAGAAGAGTTTACTTGGGTTTACAGTTATCCCCAAGGGAAAACTGTCTGTCATGACAGGAAGGCATGGCAGCATTCAGAGGTATGGCAGCTGGAGCAAAATGCTGAGGGTTCATGTCTTGAAACTGTAAGCACCAAATACAGAGAGAAAACAGGAAATGGTGTGAGTCTTGAAACTCTCAAAGCCCACCTCCATTGACATACATCCTCCAACAAGATTGCATCTCCTAAACTTCCCTAAACAGTGTCACCAGCTGAGGGCCTAGTGTTCAAATAGATGAGCTTATGGGGGGCATTCTCATTCAAACCACCATAGCAGCCTTCTGGTGGCTGGTGCAGTATTATACTGATTATTTGAATCAGTTTCTGTAGCCATGCCTACTGTTTTTCTGATGATTAATAAAATGTGAGTAGTCAAGCACTCAAGTACCACAAGACAGCACCCTAGGCATATCTTGCTGGCTATTTCTGCTATGGCTCTACCTATGTCTATAATCATAGAGAGGCAAGTCACAGCTTGAGCAATCTTGTGTGGACACATGAGAGTGATCACAAGTGTTCCCCCTCCTCTTCTGAGTTAGTTGTTTTGAGTCTGGTCTCTGAATTACCAGGTGGACAACACAATCCTAGTGTCTTTCTCATATCCTGTGACATTGCTGCCCATTAAGTACAACTGTAGAGAAGGTTTGTAAGGCATGGCACTATATCATTACAGAGCACAGATGTAAAACAAAGGGTTCACTAATCTGAACAAACTTAAATAGAATGTTCAGCTAAGTCCATGACCATGTCAGGAGAAGGAGACTTCGTGTTTGTCATTGAATAATACCAAGGGCAGGCTCTTTCATCGATACAGCAACTGAGAGAGTTTGTTAGCAGTATTCTGTGAACAAAACACTTAAGAGAATGTATGTACACAATAGTTAAAAAGAAGGGTTACTGACACAGATGCCAATTTGGTGGGGCATATGGAACATTTACACTTGCCTTTTTCTTTCTTGCTTGCTACAGCTGGTGCTGATTTAGTATGTGAAATTTTACTAGCAGGAGTGCTAATCAAGACAGAGAATCTGTAAGGATTTAGTCATTTATGTAGGGGAAACTACAGAGGCCATTAAAAAGTAGAAGATCATCTTATGGAAGAGCATTATCATTATCAAGCCCATTTTTAAACTAAACAGACACAACGGTACTGTAAGTGTCACTTTAGCAGCCGAAAGAGTCAGGATGCGTCCTGATAATGTTCAGAGAGAATTGCACCCACAGCTTAAAGTTTTGGTAAAAGCATGTTCTTCAAGTTGGGTAGTGTCAGAGGGATGCAGAAGGCAAGCAATTGAACAGTTAGTTGTTTAACTTTTCGTCTGATTGTTTAGTAAAGATGCTTTGTAGAAACTCAGGGTTATTTTTTTTTAAACAAAATTTGATTGTAACTGTATAGATAGAGAATACATTTCTCTGAATCACCTAGGGAAGTTGGCAAAAGATAGTGCGTAAGATTTGCTTTTTCCAGTCATACCTGAGTACAACGTTTTAAAATATGAGGAATTTCACACAAAAATTCCACAGGCCATACAAGAGTTCAGAGGAAAATTAAGCAAAAAATATCTTTCATAAGTAGCAACAGAATTGTAGTGAGTACATTAAATATGTTGTGCAGGTGGCCTGGCGGAGCTGGAGACCTGAGCAGCAGCTACCAGACATCTGCTGCCTGAGGAAACTCGCGACGTGGCAAGTGGTGTTTGACGCTCCCTGTGGAAGAGTGCCAGCTGCCCACGGCTCCTCTGGTACAGATGAACAGAAAGTCTTGTGGGTGCATCCATGGAAGGATGCATTGCCCCATCCTCCACTCTCTGAGAATTCAGATGACAAAAAGGGGCTATAGTGAAAGCGTAGTTAGGTATTGTTGGACTCTCTCATATTATCCAAAGTGTCCTGTCAGAGGGGAGGTGAACATATGCCTGTTATCAAACCATTTTTATTCTATTTTCATGATTAATTTCTATTACTTGCTACAAGTAGTTTTTTTCAGTATCGTTAATCAAGTCTTAAATATTCTCAGAAAAATATTTGAAGAGAAGTAAGCAGCAAATCATTTAATTATGCAATATAATTGATGGTTATACATATTGAAGATGGTTGATTTGTCTTAGAATATTTTGATATAAATATGTAACCTTTAAAAGATGAGTTTGCATTATGATTTAAAAATAGCAATTGAGAGTGACCAATAAAAGTCACTTCCTGTGTGAATTTTAGGCCAACCAAAACAAAAGGAACAAAGATAGCATAGACAGTGTCCTACCCTAGTCATTCCCCAGAATACTTGAAAATTAGGGAATCTCTCATTTTATTTTCTCATACTTTAATGATATTTTACAAAAATACTAAATCAACAACAAAAGCTCCAATAAAACAAAGCAAAAAGCACCATCATCAGCTTAGCTATTTAACTAGAACTAGAAAAGTTGAAGACATATTCTTAAGTAGAAAAGGAAAACAGGGTACATGGGTTTATACTGCATTAAAATCCAAGACACCGGGTACTAAGCTTTCTCTTCTACCAAAGTATCTCTCCATCTACAATATTGCCTAAGCAATGGAGTGTTAAAAAAGAGGGCAACCAGCAAGTGGGATAGTTGGGTGCTTTAACACATTTGAAAGAGAAAGTAATACATTTATTTTTGAAGACCAAAATTAGATAGAATTGTGTTTTTAGCCATTGCCATGTTGTACACATATCCAAACATAAGCATAAACACACACACACACACACACACACACACACACACACACACACACACACACACACACATTTAAAGTGTGGGGATTTCTAAGCAATAGCAGATAGCCTTTTAACTGTTCTGCTAGGCAATTGAAAAAGATAATGTTCTTCTGAAATTGCTTCTGAATAATATGGTTTGAAAGCTTTCTCAATGTGGCCATCATTTAAGTAGAAAATATTTGTGGTAGGTGTTCTGGGGAGGGGGTGCACCCATTGTTTCACCTTAAAGCCACCCAATTGCCTGGTAATAGCTTATTCTACTATCCAGACTTTTGAGTAGTAAGGGAAAAATAAAATACAATATTTGAAAAATAGACAGGTATTCATTCCCTTTATGATCCAGGAGGTTAGTCAGCTGGAGAATAATTTATGAGGGTTCACAAACTGCAAGCAGTGACGGCGAGCATATGGCAGAGCTGAACTGTGTGCAGGTCAGCTTGCAGAATGTCTGTCAGTCATTGTTAGCATCTAAGCACACGTGTTAAGGGGTGAATTCAACGGGAAGAAATTACTTGGCAAGTTCTTAGAAATGTAGCTTCAAAATCAAAACAACTTTGTTTTACCATATAGCCCTCAATGATGGCACTCTTCCCGAGAGCATATCCCTTGAAATGTATTGTTGCCCTTTCTTTGTTCAGCTAGGAAAAACTGAATAATCACACACACAATGTGTGTGTGTGTGTGTGTATGTGTGTGTGTGTGTGTGTGTGTGTGTGTGTGTGTGTTGGCATTCACACAATTGTTACTTTCTCCAACTGCTCAGGTTGTAGAGTTGGCCGCCATTTTGAGTGAACTTCTTTGGGGAAGGCCATGTTTCTGTTTCTCTCACCCCATTAGAGAATCTTTGCTTTGTAAACCCAGTAATTTATGGCAGGCTGAAAAATGGAGTTGAATTCCTGGGACACACAGGCAGCAGACAGAAACAGACATGAGAGAAAGAGGAGGAGGACAGAGGTTTGAAGTATATGGTCATCATAAAGGAATGAAGTAGAAAACAGCCATATGGATGAGGCACTGACGTCAACAAGTGTCCCTGAGTGTGGGTGAAATACTGCATATGCTGGTGGTAACAGGAGCTGCCTCACTTTATTCTAAAGAGATTGTGAAGTGCAGTGTTGACTAAAGTCCACAGCTCCAGAGAAGCTAGGTAACAAGGAGGACCCTCAGAGAGGGACACATGGATCACCCTGGGAAGAGAAATTAAATGATATCTGCAGGGAAAACTTGGAGTGGAGGGGTAGTAAGGGGTAGGGGGTAGGGGATGAGAATAGGAGGGAAGGTGATGGTCTAGGTAGAGAGGGATGCAGTGGAAGAACAATGAAAGAGATATTTTAATAGAGAAAGCCACTATGGACTTAGGGAGAAACCTGGTGCTAGGGTAACTCCCAAGAATTCACAAGGAGGACCCCAACTAAGCAATAGTAGAGAGGATGCCCGAACTGGCCTACTCTTGTAATCAGACTGATGAATACCCCAACTATCATCATAGAGCCCTCATCCAGTAATTGATAGAACCAGATGCAGAGATCCAAAACCAGACTGATCTCAGGGAATCCAGGCAAAGAGAGAGAGGAGGGAACATATGAGCAAGGAATGTCAAGATTATAATGGAGAAATCTACAGAGATAGCTGAATCAAGCTTGTGGAAACTCATGGACCCTAGACCTGCAACTGTGGAAACTCCAGGGGGCCAAATTAGGCCCTCTGTATGTGGGAGACAGTTTTGTGAAGGTTGGACTGTCAGAAGAGCCCCTGGCAGTAGGACCACAGTACAAACCTGATACATGAGCTAGCTTGTTGGAGCCCATTCCTTAGGGTTAGATGCCATGCTCAGTAGGACCACGATATAATCCCTGTACATGAGCTAGCTTGTTGGAGCCCATTCCTTAGGGTGAGATGCCATGCTCAGAGGCAGTAGGACCATGATATAATCCCAGTACATGAGCTAGCTTGTTGGAGCCCATTCCCTATGGTGGGATGCCATGCTCAGTCTTAATTCGTGGGGCCAGGCCCTGCCCCAACCTATTATGCCAGACTATGTTGACTCCTCATGGGATCTCTTAATCTGTGAGGAAGAGTGGACTGGGTATAGGCTGGGGGGAGGTGAGGGAGGGTGGAAGGAATCAAGGTGGGGTGGGAGGAGGGGTGGGAGGGAGAACTGTGGTTGGAATGTAAAATGAAATAAAAAAATAAAAAAAATGGAAAAAAGAAATTATATAATTTCATAAAAAAAGAAAATTAAGAAACATCATTTCTTTCTCTGGGGCCAGAAGAATTCATATTCGATTATAAAAATTTCTGGGATCAAAATCAAAATTACAAGGGCATTAGATTTTTTAGGACTAGAATGTTCTACAAAGACTGACACCAATAGCAGGAGATTCCATTATATTACTGACTGCTCCAATATCATTGGAGATGATGAGGCCTTAGAAAAGTGGGGGTCAGATAGTAGGACCTTTCACAAGGAGACACAATTACCATGACAAGTAACAAGTCACAATGGCAGGAAAAGAGTGAGTGCAAGGTGGTGGGTGTTCAGAGGGTGCACTTATCTGAAGGAGGCTGCAGTTACGTGATGATAAATGAGTAAGCAATGGCTATAGCCTAAAACACACATGGAAATTGATGAGGGCTTGGCCAGTCACACAAGTGAGCCACTTAGGTCTACAAAAGTGCAAAAGATGAGAAGCGATAGATGTGCATGGTGGAATGGAGAGGGATAGTGGCTATTAGTCCCTTCTTTAGGGTCATCAACTTCTGGATATGTTTGCGGTTTGCCTTATTAACCTTCCTCATATATTCTTGGAAATTCTGACCAATCAGAACCCAAGACTCCACCCAGGTTGACATGCCAGACCATCCATAAAAACCATGTTGCCCTTGTAAGGGTGATTTTCTGAAGCCTCTTCTGTGTGATCAAGGTTTTAAGAAAGCCCTGACAAGTTATTTAGCCTTCTGGTGGACCATGTGCATGTGTTATTCATGTGTAATTGTATATTTCAGACGTGATAATATTTTCAACCTTGATAACAGTTCAGTGATGACCAAGGTTGCGGGAGTAGGTCATGGATCATGCCAGCTGGCTCTGCCATGGATTTCTGCCATCCGGCCTCAGCTGAGCTTGCTTTACTTTTTGGCACACTTTTTATTTGTCTGTTTTCTTCTCTATTGTATTTCTCACAGCTACAGTTCCAAAGGCTTCAAACCCTTTGCAACTCCTCAAGTTCAGAAGGCTGTTCCTGTCCATTTATTTCATGCCAGTGGGCTCCAATCACACCCACTTCCCAGGAAATGAAGCTCTGAGCAAACTGTGATTTCTTAGCCCTCCTGGGCTTAGGGTTCTTCCTGTCTGCTTATGTCTACCCTCTCTGAAGCCTCTCAAGGAGAGGGTTCCCATAGTTCTCTTTGGTCATCATTGTCTTTCTAATAACAATCCAGTATTAGCAGTATTAGCCTTCCCACTATACCAGCTGTTCTTTCTGTTGGTGGCACATTCACAGGCTTCTCTTCTAAACGTGACCACCATATTGCCCACCTTATTCCTCCCCTCTAGTGGGGTTGCCTTCTGTGTGCAGTGAAGTAATCTTCCTAAAACAGGCATCACTTACTTTTCCCATTAGACATTCCAATTGTTTTTACTCTTCATTGTGAATAGTTTATATTTCACTGTGAATATTGGAAATGCAGTATGCCAGAACATTTATAATAGATGATAGCATTTGAAAACTATAAAATGATCATTATTAGAGTTGGCCTAAGAAACCCAGCATTCTCTTCACTTTTGAAAGCCTTTGACTTCCTGCCCAGTTATCACCTCCTCTAGCTCATACATTCTGTCTCTGTGCCCCAATGTAACAACTATCCTGTTTTGTTTGGTGACTTATTTATGTTGATATTGCATAGGCATATGTTTAAATAAAATAGGTACTATTCCATTGTTTAGTTTTGTTCATGTATGAACATTGTGTGAAAGAGATACCAGCAACTTGCCATTACCATTCATATTATATTTCCAGGTATAATTTGTTTTGATGATTGCAGCTGTAATTTCTGGATTTTCATTCTTGCATTGTATTTGATTTCAAGGATGCCTACCACTTTATGTTTTCATTTTCTTAGGTATTTGGACTGATTTACTCCTTGCCTTTTAAAATTTTGAAAAATGTTTATTAAATTCTGTGTGTATGTACATATCCATGTGTAGGTCTGTGCATGTGTAGGTCTGTGTATGTCTGTGTGTAGGTCTGTGTGTGTCTATGTATAGGTCTGTATATGCCATCGGTGTGTAGGTCTGTGCATGTCTGGGTGGAAGTATGTACATGTCTGTATGTAGGTATGTGCATGAATGTGCACAGGTGCTCCAGATCTAGAAGAGGGCATCTATCTTTTGGAGACAGACTAACAAGAAATTTTGAGGACCTGACATGGTACTGGGAACTGATCTCCAGTCTTCTGAAAGGAGTCTTAGTCAGTGTCCTATTACCGTGAAAGGACACCATGGCCATGGCAACTCTTATAAAGGAAAGCATTTAGCTGGAGCCTGTGTATAATTTCAAAGATTTAGTCCATTGTCATCATGGTGAAGAAGTATGGTGACATGCAGGCAGACATAGTGCTGGATAGATAGCTGAGAGTTTTACTTATGGATTGACAGGCAGCAGGATGAGAGTGAGAAACTGTGTGCCTGGTTTAAGCATCTGAGACCCCAAAGCAGAAAGTGACACACTTCCTACTCCAACAAGGCCACACCTCCTAATCTCTGTCAAATAGTGCCACTCTAATAACCAAGCTTTCAAGTGCACGAGCCTAGGGGGGCATTCTTATTCAAACCACCACAACAGTATGGACTCCTAACTGCTGAGTCATATCTCCAGCCCTCTGGATCAATTTTGAAATGAAGAATCTTTTCACATATTTGCCTTCCATTTGTCAGTATTTATTATGTTGTCTGATATTTTTATTCTAATTTATAGAGTTAAAAAGTTTTATTTGAAATGGTAATTCTTAATTAGGCCTTTTCTTTTCTGCGTATGCTTTTTTATTTATTGGTTGGTTGTTTTGTCATTTTTCATTCCTCTCTCTCTCTCTCTCTCTCTCTCTCTCTCTCTCTTTCTCTCTCTCTCTCTTTCTCTCTGTATCTCTTCCTTCCTTTTGTCCTTTCCTTCTTTCTTTTTCCTTTTTCTGAGATAGGTCTCATTGCCATTTAGAAAGGCTTAGAACTTACTACAAATTATGAAACAATGTTCCTCAACCTGCATTGGCTTTCCAGAATGCTGGAACCAGAAATGTGAGTCACTGCATTCTGCTTTTCTTTCTTTTATACAAAACATTTATTACCCACATTATAAATATATTTTTCTACAATCTCATTTAAAGCTTTAAAGTCTTGCACTTTCTCATTTAGTTTTTTGTGTGTATGCATAGTACATAGATGTATACATGTTAGTGTGAGCATGTGTGCCCATATGTAAACATATATGAAGATCTGAATCCATGTTAGGTTATTCCTCTATGACTCTTCACATTATTTTTTTTGTATATCTCTGTGTGTATATGTGTGTGAGTGTAGTGTACGTATGTGTCTTGCTTACTGTTCCATTGCTGTGAAGAAACACCATGACCAAAACAAGTCTTTGGAGGTTTCATCATTGTTTTAGAGAGTTAGTTCATGATCATCATGGCCTAGGGTTTATTTTTGAAACCTCAAAGCCCACTCCAATGAGGCCATATGTCCTAATTTTTCCCAGACAGTTCTTCTCCCTGGTGACTAAGCATTCAAATATATGAGCCTATGGGGCCATTCTCATTCAAACTACCATAGAATGTATGTGTACCTGTGTGTATAGATGCATATATATGTGCAGGTGTGTGAATATATTTGTGCATGCTAATAGAGGCCAGAGGAAGATGCCAAATGTCCTGCTTTATCCCTCTCTACCCTTTTCCTTTGAGAAGGAGTCTCTCACTGAACCTGGAGCTAGGATAATGGCTAGTGTATTAGTCAGGGTTCTCTAGAGAAACAGAATTTATAGAATTAATCTTCTTCGATGTATAGAAAGGGAATTTATTAGAATGGCTTACAGGCTGTGATCCAGTTAGTGCAATAACTATCTACCAATGGAAGGTCCCAGAATCCAGTAGTTGTTCAGCTGGATGTCTCAGCTGGTCTTTAGTATATACCAGAATCCCAATTAAGTATGTTCTAATGCCAGTGAAGGAATGGATTTGCTAGCCAGGTGAAAGCAAGAAGGCAAAGAACAAAACCTTCCTTCTTCTACATACTTTATATAGGCTTCCAGCAGAAGGCATCACCCAGCTAAGAGGTAGGCCTTCCCACTCCAAAAAACCTGGATTAAAAGTTTATCTTCTTACCACAAAGATCTGGATTAGAAATGGGTCTTCCCACTTCAAATGATTTAATTAAGAAAAATCCCTCACAGGTGGGTTTTAGTTAATTCCAGATGTAGTCAAGTTGATAACCAAGAATAGACAGAACAGCCAGAAATCCCTGGCAATTATCCTGTCTCCTACAGCACTGTAGTAACAGGCATGTGCAGTCATGAAGCATTTTATGTGCGGCCTGGTTGTGTGAAGACATGAGTAAATGTCTACTCAGAGAAGAGATGACAGGCCAAAGTAATGATATCACTAACAGCCATGTTGGTGAACCAACTCATGCTGTACAGGAGCAGAAATGACTCAAAGGCAGCTGCATCTCCAAAGCCCATGTTAGCATAGGTGATGGCTCCTGAAAGCTGAAATCTGCATTGAACAACTTGCAGGCTGCTCCACAGGTTTGAGACTCTTTAGGTAGCTCACTTAGTCTCTGCTTCTTCCAGGTAGCTTGGTTAATCTACCTCTTTCAGGCAGTCCTTACTGATTATATAAGCATTGAGAGAGGGACTAGTAAATCTCCTTAGTTTCAGGGACTTCCTGAAGCTATTGAGTTATTTACTTTCTGAGTTTAAGGAGCTTCCCTGTGGGATTGGAATGTTTTTACCTCGTTTTCAAACCTCTTGAGTCTCAATGCACTCCTTTCAAGATAGAATGTTTTAGTTTCAGAGGAAATCAATACATAATAAATCAAATCCCAATACTCTTGGGATTTGAACTGAAGTCCTCATGTTTGCACAGCAAGAACTCTTTATCTATCCAGCACTCACCCAAACCCCTCCATATTACCACCTGACACAGGCTCTCTCACTAACCTGGAAACAGCAAGTCCCAGGAACCCTTCTCTGCATCCCTAGAGTAGAGGTAAAAGCATGCGCCTCACACTTGGCTTTTATGTGGAGGTCCAAATTCAGGTCCTCAGGCTTTTATGACACTTTAGCAGCTGACCTGTCTCTCTAGCCCCTGACCCTACCTTCTTGATTCAACTAGTTTTAGTTACTTGTCCTCTTAATTTTTCCTTCATTTTTGAGGGATAGCTTTAGTGGGTAATTTTTCTTCTTACACCACTTTAAATGTGGAAATGTGTCATTCTAGAGCATTTGGCCTCCATAGTCTCTGGAAGGAAATCAGCTTACAATCTTATAAGATTCCTTTATGTATGGTAAGTTGCTTCTCTCTAGCTGGTTAGAGTTGGGGGGAGGGCTTGGAGTTAGCTCAGACAGAGCTCACCCAGACACCAAATACTTAGCACAAAGGAGATTTATTACCCTGGAGGGGTAGCAGGGGCAAGTCTGTGCTAGAGTGAGTCAGTAAGTCCTGATTGAACAAGTTAGCCAAATAATGAGTTTTGATTTCTAGACCTTGGTATTTCATCTCATGACTGAATCAGTGGCCATAAGGGAATAAGCCTTGGGGGCTAGCTTTAGGAATGTAATCTAATGATTTAGCAAGGGAGAGGTCATTAGTAAGGGTGTCCTTGTTTGGGATCCAATGAACCCAGAATGTTGGTCAAGGTCAGGAAGTGCAAGCTGTGTCAGTCCCTGTCCAGGCTCTGAGGTACCATCTGGGGCTAGGGAAATGTAGACAGCATTGGAGCAGTTTGTGAGGCTGGACCATCTGAGGCTAGCTGCTTTGGACCTGTCTAGGATATAGAGTCCAAGGGAACATCTGAGGCTGTTGAGTTGCTGGAACAGTCTGTAGTTGATTTCAAATCTGCTGGGACAGATAAACTATGAACAGAGGTAAAGTTAAAGAGTTTAGGGGGAAAATTATCTTGAGTGTACATTTGAAACTTTTAGTTCCATGGTACTGGGAACTGGGGGAGAGGAGTACCAAGGTCAGAAAAATGGGGAGAAACTTAGGCTGTTGGGGAAACTTAGGCTGTTGGTTGACAGGAGTACTTTTCTGAAGTTCATTTGACCTGAGGTGGATCCACGTCAATTCCCTGAAGCTTGCAAGAATGTTTAAGTTTACAAATGAGATAGAATGTTTAAGCATATTATTATTACCATTTTTGCTAATCTACTGAAATTCATATTGTATAAAGGGCAATAGATTTATGTTTTGGGTCATAGTAGAAATTCAGAGACCCAAAACAATAGTATGGGGGGGGGAGATAAGCCTGAAATAACTTTTCATATACTCCACATCACTTTCTCAGACCCATAAATCACTTTCTCCAACCCTTACAACTCATTTAAGCTTTCATATCCTCAGAATTTAGACCATTGTAACTTGTATTTACATACCTTGAAACATTTTCCTAGACTCTTAGAATTCCAGATATTTACAACTTAGTGATGGGAAAGATGGGGGTCATACAGTGGAGGTTGTGTTAGTTAGCTGACATGTATGTATTGTAGGTCTGGGTTCAGTTATGTGCAAAAGGATTGTCTGTTGGGGTGAGAGTCTAGTTTGGGGAGAGGATAGAAGGGATTAGTATTAGAGTAAAGCATTTGATGCAAATAGCAAATAATTGGCTGCTTTGAAGGTGGGTTAAGTATGTTGTTATCTGGGTTATGTAGTAAGGTAACCTGAAGGGAAGCGGGGTTAGTCACAAGGGATAAAGGGGCAGCTTGGAAGGTTTCCATGTCAGCACAACTATTGCCTTTACTGACAGTGGTGGGGGGTTAGTCTGATGGGTCTTGTAATGAACCAAGCCAATTTTAGAGGGTAAAACAAAGGCCTTGAGGTTATGGATATATGAAGAGTTAGTAATTAAATTGCCTTTTGTGTTTCGAAGTTCTCATTCTTTCCAGATGGCTGAGTGTGTTAACAGTACATGGAAAGTATATTTGGAGTCTGTATATACTATTAATGATGTATTTTTTTTTTTTTTGGCAATTTGGAAGGTTCTGGTGAGGGCTATTAAGTTTGTCTGTTGATTGGTTGTGTGTGGGGATAAGGAGGCCACCTCAGTGATGGCATTATCTTTTTGTTTTGTTTTGTTTTGGTTTTTTGTTTTTTGTTTTTTGAGACAGGGTTTCTCTGTGGCTTTGGAGGCTGTCCTGGAACTAGCTCTTGTAGACCAGGCTGGTCTTGAACTCACAGAGATCTGCCTGCCTCTGCCTCCTTAGTGCTGGGATTAAAGGCGTGTGCCACCACCGCCCGGCATGATGGCATTATCCTAGACCACTGCATATCCCACAACATGGTGGCTGTCTGACAGGAAGGAGCTGCCATTTGTATAAAAAGTGTAGGCAGAAGTAGCTAGAGGACCCTCTTGTATATGAGAGGGATGGGGGAGGAGGCCTTGGAGAGTCTCTGGACAGGAATGAAGGGGGTCTAGGGAATGTTGGGGTAAGTGTGAATGGATTGAGGGGAGGATAGCTAAGAAGTGTGAGGAAGGAGTTTTCAATAGAAGTTTGGAGGGGTCGGATCTGAGAGAGTAGAAGGGATTGGAATCCTTTGTAAGTTAGGAGGTGAGAGAAAGTGGTAGGAGTAGATTGTGATGGGGGAACCCAGAGTTAATTTGTTAAGATTTAGAGATGAGCATTAAAGGTTGCAAGAGAGGAGGCAGGGAGGAAAAGGAGAGCGGTATCTCCTTACTTTGGTTCATGTGCCCATAAAATTGTAAAGGCTTTTGTTTTGTTTGTTTGATATCTAGGGAATATAATGACGATGTTGAATGCTAAGATGTTGGGTGTAGGTTGGAGCCTTTAGGAGATGTCCCAGAGGTGTGTCAGTCAGAATGGAAGCAGATCCCCTTTGCTAGTGGTAGCTGGGAGCCAAGGGCTTCTCCTAGGATCTTGTGAGGTTGATAAGGAGGTCTCTGGGAGGGAAGAATTGTCACCCAAGAGAAGGACATGATGGGTCAGAGGAGAAATCTGGAACCTGTGGAGAGGATTTACAGATGGTAAGGAATGGACACTGGATTCCACTAGAGAGGCCACTAAAATTAAAAAGAAAACTGCTAACCATGATAAACTGAGAGGAATGTGCCTACCTGCCTTCCAAGGGAGTCAGTCTACTGTCCCTGTTAAAGGCAGTGGCGAGTGTGGTCTCCCTACCCCTACAAGACAGATTGAGGATGCTAGAAATACAACAGTCATGATCTGGTGTCTTGGGGGAGGGTTTAGGATTGTTAGAGAAGACATACCAATTTGCTGCTGTTAGATGAAGTGAGCAGACACTAGATGGTCCGGAAAGCACCAAGAATTGAGTTGTATGTGTGTGTGTGGGGGGGTTCCTGTAGAACAACTCCCCCAGTCATGGAGCCAATGTAGGGGGGACCCTGGAAGTCGGCTTGGAACACACCCAGACACAATTCTCAGAACAAAGGAGATTACCCTGGAGGGGCAAGCAATGTCAGGGGTAGGCTGGGAGGGGGCTGCCTCTTAAATGGTCAAAGGCAGACAGCAAGCAGAAGGTGTTTCTGTAGGTTTTGAAGGAGAAAAGGGGAAGTCTATGCTAGGGTGAGTTGGTAAGTCTTGGACAGGTTAGCCAGGGAAGCCAAATAATGAGTTTTGATTGCCAGACTTGGGTGTTCAGTCTCAGGACTGAGTCAGTGGCCAAATAAGGGAATAGACTTTGAGTGTTAGCTTTAGGAATATAATTCAATGGGTTAGCAAGAGAGAGGGAGGGAAATGGCCAAACCTGTCCGCAATGCTTGTGCCTGCTACAGAGACCTCACTATCTGCTTTCAAGATTATCTTTGAAAGTTTGGCTCTAATGTCTCTTGGAATAAGTCTTTTTAAATTTTATTTACTTTATTTTTTATTTTTGTTTTGCATTTATCCTGCATAGAACTCATAGGCACATTTGAATATGTAGGTTTATATCCTTCATGAAACTTGAGATGTAAGTGGCCACTACATATTCAAGGTGTGTCCATTCCTCTGGAATTCTCATTTTGTGTATTTAGTTCCATGTTGGTGCCCTAAAGGTTTTTATGCTTTGTTCATTTTTCTTCCTTCCTTCTGCTTCCTAAACTGGCATGCTTTGGTTGACTTATCTTCATGTTCATTCATTCTTCTGAATAATCCCTTCTGTGTAGAACACTCTGCTGACTTTTTAATCTTAGTCATGGTAGTTTTGAAGTCTACACTTTCTACCTGGTGACACATTTATGTAATTATTCTTTATCAATAAAAACTTGGGAGTCAGAACTTGGGATAAGAATCTGAATGATCAGAAAAGTGGTGGAGAAGCAGCCAGTGGCCTCCTTTCTCTCTCTCTCTCTCTCTCTCTCTCTCTCTCTCTCTCTCTCTCTCTCATTTCTCCATCCCAAAGGGTCAAGAATCTTTCTAAACCCCTCTCTGCTACTTCCTGTGTTTCTCTATATGTCCTCTAAAGCTAATTTTGGTCAGCTAGAGTAGCTCTGCCTTCTGATTCAAAGCAAACTTGTCAGTGGGATCAAAATAACCCACAATCTCTTTCTTTATTGTCTCTTCAGTGGTACTTTCTATTTGTTGAGACTCTATTTCTCTCTCTTAATCCCCTGTTCCTCTTCCTTCACTTGGTTGAGTGCACATAATAGACATCAGTTAGTCAAGTTTTTAGGCACCGGCAAGAACAGTTTCTAATGATTTGTGTTTTAGTTTCCTATGGATAGATCATATGTTCTTTTTTTGTTTTTTTTTTAGGTTTTATTTATTTATTTATTTATTTTTATATATTTGAATTACAAACAAGATTGAATTACATGACGATCCCAGTTTCCTTCTCCCTCCCTTCCTCCTCTACCACACCCCCCAACTAAAATCCTACCTGTTATATGTCCTTTCTTCTAATCTATACCTGACTCAAAATTTCTGCTTCCTCATGACCTCTGCATCCTTCCTTTTCTTCCCTTCTCACTCTCGTAGCTTCCTCCCCCTCTTTCCATGTTCTCAATTTGTTCAGGGGATGGTGACCCTTTCCCCTTCTCCAGGGAACAAAGTTTGTCTCTTTTAGGATCTTCTTTGTTTACTAGTAACTCTGGCAGTGTGGATTGTAGGATGGTAATCCTACTCTATGTCTAAAATCCACATATGAGTGAGTACATATCATGTTTGTCTTTTGTGATTGGGTACCTAGCTCAGAATGGTTTCTTCAAGTTCCATCCATTTTCCTGCAAATTTCAAGATTCCATTGTTTTTTTCTGCTGAGTAGTACTCCATTGTGTAAATGTACCACATTTTCTCTATCCATTCTTCGGTTAGGGGCATCTAGGCTGCTTCCAGTTTCTGGCTATTACAAATAATGCTGCTATGACCAGATCATATGTTCTTATTTATTTTTTACCAAATACTAGGTGATTCTAACACAAAAATTCAGATTTTCTCTTCTTCCACCCCCTCGGGGTTTATTGCTCTTTTATTTCAGGTAGTCATTTATTTGCTATGTGGTTTTTCCAAATCATTTTTTTTTTCAGGCCTGTGCATTATTTTGGTCAAGCGTAGCAGTCTGTAGTCTTTAAGTTCAGTTATCATCATGTGCTTTAACAGTGTAATCTAAGAGACTTGGGCTTGCAAAAGAGAAAAGAAAAGAAAATAGCTGTATTGTGGTCTTTGTGCACTTTTTTTCTTTGTATTGTAGCAATTCCCCAGTATTCAGTTTTTCTGTTACTTTATTTAAGCCTCCCTCACTTGTATGGAGACTGGGGAGTAGCTAGAGGTGAAATCTTAGGTCTTCCAAGTCATTATGTAGCATTCATCCCATCCTGAGCCCACACATGGGTTTCTTGAGCCTCTGGCATACACAGAAGCCCTTACTTTCCTAAGCTCTGCCTTCCTAGAGACTTTTGATCTATGTATTGATTGTCTTAAATGTTTTTTATTGTCTGCCCTAGGACACCTCAGCCAATACTGTGCTTTCACATGGCTTATCAAAGCTGTCTGGGAAACCAGAAAAACTGAGTTAGTTGTAGCATAAAGCAACTCTTGTCCTGGTTGAAAAAACTATCCGACAGGTTTAGATCTACATACACAAGCCCTTGAGAGTGAGTTCTATATTGCTAACTCTGGCAGTAGGAAATTGAACTACAGCCTGTGTGGGCATGGTAGACAAGTACTTTCAAACACCATAATGCTCATTCTCTGACCACAAAGCATCAGCCTATTCCTTCCCCAAGTCACTCCTAGCTATTTTTTTTAAATCTATTTTTCTTCTTTTACTAGATTTCCAAACTCTTCAAGCAGTGAAACTAATAGGATTTGCTGGCTCATTTTCTGCTTTTAGGAGGGAGAGAGATCCTTATATTGTTTTTAGTCTTAAGTAGGTCCTTCACTGTTACTTTTGGTTTTGGTCTTACTGGGTATGAAGCCTAGAGCCTTGTCCATGTTCAGCAAACAGTGCTTATTTACACTCCTAACCGACTACATAATTTTTTTTGCCTCATTTTCCTACATTGATTTAAATTAATTTTTCAAGTTCCATGAAAAAAATCTGTTTTCAATAAAGCTTTTTAATTCTGAGATAATTATAGATTTGCATGTGGAAATAATAGAGAGCTCATGTTCCATTTATTCAGTTTCTCTAATATTTATATATTTTTAAAAAGTACAGTACAAATCACAACCAGAATGCTGACATTGGTACAACTGAGACACAAAACAGTCCATCACTATAAGAGCCATCCATATTGCCTTTTATAGCTACGTGCTTCACTGCTCTGATCCTTTAAGCCCTGGAAAACCACTAGTCTGTCTTCTGTTTCTGTAAATCTGGTGTTATGTACGTGTTGTTGAAATGGAACCATGACATGTGTGACCTTTGGGCATTAATATTTTACATTCTGCATCATTCTCCATGGATCTATTGATATTGTTTCACGGTGACAGTTTATTTTATATTGTTGACTAGTATATATTCCATGGTATGACTGTATCACAGTTTATTCATATTCACCCATCAAGGGCACAAAGATCATTATCAAGCACTTGTATGCAAATTGTAGTGTGAACACATCTCATTTCTCTGGTATAAATACCCAGTAAAAGAATCTGAACATTGTATGACAGATGTATATTTAGTTTTAAAATAAATTACTATTTTTTTTCAGAATGGGTAATAGAAGATATTTTGATTTTTCACCGATCTTCTTAGGTACCATCTCAGTCAGAAGATGTGGGCAGGTGGGGTCGGGGAACACTAAGCTGTTTTGAGGTGAAGAGTAAAGGCTAGGTTTCCACATAGTAATCATTGTTAACACAGAAGTTTGGTTCAGTGTCACTGGTGGGATAAAATTATAGCCTTCTCTTAAGGCCTCCTCACTTTTCTCTGATAATCACTAGGCTACTAGAATGCTGAGTTACAGCTTAGCAAAAGAAGACAGGCACATCCCTAGTGTGGCTCTTGCTGGTGAAGTGTGTGTGTTTCAGAGGTCAATGTTGGGTGACTTCCTCTTTCATTTGCCACCTTAGTTTTTTGACACAGTTTCTCATGGAATTGGAAGCATACCTATTCACCTAGATAGCCTGGCCAGAAAGCTCCAGAATCTTCCTGTCCTCACCTCCCTTGTACTGGGATCACAGTTAGAATCCTCATGTTCACAATCCCGACCTCACACCGCACCATGATTACAGATGAAGTCTTCCTGCCCACACCTCCCCAGCACTGGTATTGCAGCCGGACTCTTCCTGTTTCCACCTCTTTCTAGCACTGTGTTTGCAGGTGCACATTACTGTGCTTGGCTGTTTAATACAAGTGCTGAAAACCAAACTGAGTTTCTCATGCTTCTGCAGCATGCCCTTTGTCAACTGAGTAATGTCTCTGGGCCCTCTAGGGATAACTTTTTTTTAAATTTTTATAATGGTGAGATAACTTTTGATTTTTTATTTTTATAGTGGTGAGATAATTTAAAATTTTAACATTAAATCAAATGTATACCTCCAGTGTAATTGTAATTTGGTAGTAACATATTGTGTTTTGTATATATCTCTGTATTTATAAATAGTTTGATATTTTTCATTTATTTTCTGAAACTAGCCATGTATATTTTTATCTTAATCTGACTTTACATATTTTTGTCAGGATGTATATACTATTCTCATCAAATATACCAGAGGAAATTTCATTTTTTTCTTTTCTCCTACAGTATAGAGTAATCTCATCCTTGATTTGTGGTAAAATATATTAAAATAAATGTTTATTTGTAAAGGAAATTTTAAATGTCATTTGCATTTCTCGAAGTAGTTCTAGGGCCATTCAGGTCTTCTAGGTGTTTATGCGTATATTATGTTTTTTTCACTATAGAAATAAGTTTGTGGCTTCCAAACCACCATAATACTCAATTCCAGCAGTCTCTAGTCTCAAGGAACAGGACATTAACAGGACACTTAAGGAAGCACTCTGGACATGGCAATCTTCTCGATACATCTATAGCAGCCTTAAGGAAAGAGTTGGCCTCACCACTTTCCAGCTGGGAAAATGTAACTGAATGTCCCAGAGATGAAGCTCCCCTTATACCAAGGTACAGCAACATCTCACAAAACATCAAGCAAGATCAGAGCACAGTACCACTTTTCCTGAATTATCAACACTAAAAACGGGAGTTTGGCACTTACATCCTGAACACCAGAAAGCACTCATGTTTTTAACACTGCCAGGAACAGGAAAGTAGACCTTTGGAAACATCTTGCATTCTTGCGTAAAGTCTATCAGTGCAGGTCCAGGGTGAAGTTCATCCTGCTGGAAACTAATTGGGCAGGAGCCTGAGACACTTGATCACACTAGATCTACATTTAAGAAGCAGAGTGAGATGAACACTTCAAGTATGGTTTGTAAAAAAGGTTCTTAATTGGCCTAAATAATAAAAACCCACAGTCAGATATAGAGAAAAATGCTGCGAGATCAGAAAGAAGGAGCAAGCCAAAGCCACCTTTTACAAACTTGGCTTCTCAGTGAGAAGAGAGGGAGTTCCTGTTTCTTTCTGCTTATCTGCACTCTCTGCCCAGTCATCTCACTTCCTTTCTCTGCCCAGTCATCTCACTTCCTTTCTGTGCCCAGCCATCTCACTTCCTTTCTGTGCCCAGCCATCTCACTTGCTGTCTGTCTATACAGACCTCCAGACCTCTAGGTTAGCCAGTGGCAAGCTCCATTCTCTGATCTTCAGACAGGCTTTATTTGTACAAGCAAGATATCACCAATGGTTTAATAACCCCCTTTTCTGTTGAAAAGTGTCCACGTCACAAAAACTCCTTATATTTGCAATTGTAAAATTGATACAACATTCCTCTACCATTTTTTCAGTATATTTTTTGCTGTCTTTTTTTAAAATTTTTTAACAAAATAAATATAATCAGATAAAACAAAAGCCTTTACATCAAAGTTGGACTTGGCAAACCAGCAGGAGGAAAAAAGCCTAAGAGAAGGCACAAGAATCAGAGATCCACTTGCTCACACACTCAGGAGTCCCATAAAAACACTAAACTGAAGGCTATAATATACATGCAAAGGACCTGGTGCAGACCCGTTTTGGCCCTGTGCTTCCTGCTTCAGTCTCTGTGAGTTCACATGAGTTTGATGATGTTGATTTAGAGAGTCTTGTTCTCCTGGTACCCTCATCCCCTCTGGATCTTACATCCTTTCTGTCTCCCTTTTCCTAAGGGGTTCCCTGAGCTCCTAGGGGAGGGATTTGACAGAGACATCCTGTTTAGATCTGTGCGTTTCAAGGTCCTTCTCTCTCAGTGTGTGTCTAATGTCTGGTTGTGGGTCTCTGCATTTGTTCCTGTCTTCTGCAGGAGGAAGCTTCCCTGATGAAGGCTGAATAAGGCACTGATGTATGAATATAGCTGAATAACATTAGGAGTCATGTTTATCACTGCTTTTCTTTTCTTTTTTTTTTTCTTAGACCATTAGTATTTTGTTTTACCCTAGGCCTCTGGGTTATCTAGTCTCTGGTTCTTGGTCATCCGAGCAATGTCAGGCATGGGTTCCATCTCATGGAGTGGGCTTTAAGTCAGATCAGATGTTGGTTGGTATCCTTAGGGTTTATTGTTGCGGTGAAGAGCCACCATGACCATGGCAACTCTTTTAAAGGAAACACTTCATTATGGTAGCAAGCTTACAGTTCATAGGTGCAGTCCATCATGGCAGGGAGCATGTCAGCATGCAGGCAGGCATGGGGCTGGAGAAATAGTCAAGTGCCCTACATCTTGCAGGCAACAGCTGACTGTCACACTGAATCAAGCTTGAGAAAAAGACCTCAAAGCCAGCGCCCACAGTGACACACTTGTAACAGAAGGTGTGGCCTAGATTAAAGGTGTGACCTCCAGCCTCAAGGTCTGGATTTCAAGCGTGTGTCATCCAGCCTCTTCCAACAAGACCACATTTTCTCCTACAAGGCCACACCTCCTAATAGTGCCACTCCCTATGAGTTTATGGTGTCCAAATACCTTCAAAGTACGACAGCTGGTTGCTTCTATAAGCTTTGTGCTACTATTGCTCTAGCATATGTGTAGGCAGGACAGATTGTAAATCAGAGTGTTTGTGGCTGGCTTGGTGTTTATGTTTCTCTTTTGGGTTATTTTTTTAGGGGGGTGATTAGGAGGGCAATATCTGTGGGACCCATACGAGATGAAGCCAGGGAGGCAGGGAAGGCTATAGCAGGTAGTCTGCTGCAGAGCTGAGGGTGAGACTGTAGGATTTCATTTATAGGTACACACAGAGAAGTGAAGGTCTACATGTAGTCAGCCTTCCCTAGCAGGATTGGCCTTTGGGTCAGCAAGGAGTACCTGTTGGAGTTGGGAACTGGGATATAGCAAGGAGTGGAGTGAGCAGAGGTTGGAGGGAAGGTCTATGGGATCCACTAGACACGGGGAGAGGCTTTTGTAAATGCTATGGTATAGATACTGGGTGATTGGACCTAGAAGTACCAAGGGAGGTGAAGGCCTGCAGTCAGCCTACCTGCTTCCCTGGCAGGAGTGCTAAATGACTAAGTTCCCTTTCATTCTTCATATTGCATATTGTTTATTTTGAATTATTTCTTTTTTTCTGGATTATTTTGTATCAGAGATGTGCTCTCTGTTAGTTTCATCATAGAATATAAATGTTTAGTTGTACTTACATTCTGTATTATGTCTTAAATTTTTTGTTAGTTATTTATTGTTGACTTTAATTTTATTGTTTCCTTTCATTCATCTCCCATGTTCATGCTTCCATCCGCTTGGGCCTTAGGTTTGTACCTGCTACTAATGTGACTCATTGAAGTTTGTGTTTCAGGCCACCAGGGATTGGCAGATACAATGGGGCAAAAGTCCATTCCAAATCTCCATAACCCCTTTGTTCTTTGTCATCTGTTCCTGTAGCCATCTGTTACTAGAATAACTGACACAGTCATCACAAAAAGTAGTATATGCCCATTTTTAGGTGTGCTTTCAGGAGAGGTTTCCCAGAAACCAGTCTGCCACAAGGTCCTCAATGCCTCTCCCTGGTAGCGCTTGTCTAGGACACACTCTTACCCTTCTTAACATAATTTTCTAAGGACTCTGACACCAGCTTGTCTCTGATGCCTTTGTTTTCTTCCAGGTGATCACAGTTTTCATGTGAAAACTACTTTTTATTTCTCCTGAACATGGTTAGTGATGGCGTCCTAAAGTCAGTCCTTGAAACAAATAAGTATGCTGTTATGTGAATGGGTTATACTGATAGTTCTTTTTTGACAGCATTGACTAGTGTTTTCTTGTGGAATGTATTTATGCTTACTTTTCCTGTGGAGTTTGGAGTTTGTAGAGAGCGCAGATTGTGTCCAATAGAGAAATTTAGGCCAGAATCAGGGTCTGTGGGATGAATAAAGATGATTTTGAATTTTTCTCCTCACTTAGTATGTATTTTTCCAAGCTCAACCTTTGATGCTGTGGCTATAAAAGTAATTATCAGTAAAGTAATAAGCTATATACTTAGCAGGGTTTTTTGTTTTCCATCTATTGAAGCACCTGTAACCAAGATCCTAAATGGTATTAACAAAATTAAGCAAAGTAGTTTGGATGTACCTTTTGGTTCCGGAGTCTAATTGCCTATAATGAAACACTGCAGTCATAATTTGATGGTCTGTAGGTTTCTCAGCTGTTTCTCTCTATGAGAAAATGCATAATGGGATATTTTGCACGTGACTGTCTATATTTTATATGCAACACATCAGTGTTGTGTAAATTCTGTGAGCAACTTCTATTATCTCTGAAACCACAGAAGCAACAAGCAGTTATAATTACAGTCTGACGAAGCTATAACATTTCAAACATGCCTACAGTGGTGGTACTACAATGAGAACGTTCATCTGCCTGCAGCTTTCACTGTACTCAGTGACATCACAATTACACTGTTTTAGCAGAAACGTCTGTCCTTAAACAGAAACAGCTTGCTTGAAAATCTAAGCGTTTTTTTATTCTTCTGACTTCTTTGATTCTTCACCAAATAAAAGTGGTGGAGATGGTAAATATTGCTGCATAGCTGTGTTTCCTGTTACTTCTCGTCTGGTTTTACTATTGTAGAGTCACAGGTATTCTCCTCTACTCCACTTGGGGAATGAACACAAGTTATTTAAAACTTCTTTTGTGCATCTGCTACTTGTCAACTCACGATCTTCTGATCCTTGAAGATTTGACAACCCTATGATTTGCTGTAATGGAATTACTGAGAAGTTATCAACAGAGACGTTGCAATGTAAGAATGTAAAGTAAATCCTTAGATGTTTAGAAGGAAATGAACTTCAAAAGGGAGTAGTAGCCACAAAGAAATACCTGAATCATTCTTATTCCCCCCTCTTGCAAGGAGTGGCTCTGTGTCTTTAATTTTGTTGACTGAGAGAAAGGATGTTTATATTGACTTCTAGTGTCCTGAGCTCCTGAGCTGTGACTTACTTTTGCTACATTTCTATAGCAGCACACCTCATTGCCTGAGGAATTCGAGTCCAAGAACATACTCAATGGAACTCAAAGAGCTAGGCTCAAGTCCTGCCTTACCCACTCACTCTGACACTGAGTATGAGCGAAACATTGGATCAATTTTTGAAGTTTTCTGAGCCATTATTCTTTGTTTTCTTTTCATTTATTGTCTCTCATACAAGATATCCTGATTGCATCCTCCCTTCCAACCACCCCTTCCAGTCCTCCTTCACCCCCCAGATCCACTGCTCCTTCATTTCCCTCCAGAATGAGCAGGCCTTCCAGGGATAGCAACTGAATACAGTGAAGCAAGATGCAATATGATCAGGCACAAACCCTCATATCAAGGTTGGATGAGGCAACCCAGTAAGGGGAAAAGGATCCCAAGAGCAGACAAAAGAGTCAGAGACACACCCACTCCCACTGTTAAGAGTCCCACAGAACTCCAAGCTAAACAACAACAATATATTTGTAGAGGGCCTAGCACAGATCCAAGCAGGCTCTGCAATTGCTGCTTCAGTCTCTTGTGAGCCCCTATGAACCCTGCTTAGTTGTTCCCTGTGGACCATGTTCTCCTGGTGTCCTTAACCCCTCTGGCTCCTAAAACTCATGCCCCCACCTGTGCCCTCTACTGTGGGTTTCCCCAAGCTCTGCCTAATGTTTGGCTGTGGGTCTCCACATCTGCTCCCCTCAACTACAAGAGGAAGCTCTCCGATGACAATTAGCCTAGGCACTGAGCTGTGAGTATAGCAGAATATCATTAGGAATCATTTCTCTGACCTTTTTTAGCCAGTCATGTTTGGTTCTCCTATAGGTCTCTTGATCATCCAGCATCTCATTCCTGGTCATCCAGATGGGGTTGGGCATGGGCTCCTTCTTGTGGCATGGGTCTCAAGTTAGACCAGTGATCAGTTGGCCACTACCACAAGCTCTGAATCACAATTGCCCCAGCACATCTTGCAGGAAGCACAGGTTATAAGTCAAAGGTTTTGTGGATGGATTGGTGTTCTAGTCTGACCACTGAAAGGCTTGCCTGGTTATTTGATAGAAGGCTAATATACAAAATATATAAAGAACTCAAAAAACTAGACATCATCAAACTAAATAATCCAATTTAAAAATGGGATACAGACCTAAGCAGAGAATTTGTAACAGGGGAATCTCAAACAACAGACAGAAAGTTAAAGAAATGTTCAACATTCTTAGTATCAGGAAATGCTAATCAGAATGACTCTAAGATTCCATTTTTTTTTTGTTTGTTTTTTGTTTTTCAAGACAGGGTTTCTCTGTGTAGCTTTGGAGCCTATCCTGGCACTCGCTCTGGAGACCAGGTTGGCCTCGAACTCACAGTTCTGCCTCTGCCTCCTGAGTGCTGGGATTAAAGGCGTGCACCACCAACGCCCAGCCCTAAGATTCTATCTTATACCTGTCAGAATGGCTAATCAAAAATGTAAGTAAATGACAGCCCATGCTGGCGAGCATGCGGAGAAAGGGAAACACTCCTTCTTTGGTGGTGGAGTGCAAACTTGTACAGCCACTTTGGAAATCAGTATGGTGGTTTCTCAGAAATTTGGGAATAGATCTATCTCAGGAACCAACTATACCACTCCTGAGCATATACCCAAAGGATGCTCCTACCTGCCACAAGGACACTTGCTCAACTTTGTTCATAGCATCTTTGTACATTAAGAATGGACAAAGAAAATGTGTTGTATTTACACAACAGAATATTTCTTGGCAGCTTAAAAAAAATGACACCATGCTGAACTAGGCCCTCTGAATGTGGGGACAGTTACGAGGCTTGATCGGTCTGGGGGTGACTAGCAGTGGGACCAGGACTTATCCTGGGTGCATGAACTGCCTTTTTGGAGCCCATTCCTTATGATGGCATACCTTGCTCAGCCTTGATATAGGGGAAAAGCACTTGGTCTTGCCTCAACTTGGTATGCCAGACGTTGTTGACTCTCCAAGGAAGGCCTGACCCCTTCTGAGGACTGGATGGGGTGTGGGAAGGAGGAGGTGGGGGGGTGAGAGAAGGGGAGGGGGAACTGGAGTTGGTATGTAAAATGAAAAAATAATTAAGTGAAAAAATGCCAAAAGAAAAAAAAATGACACCATGTAATTTGCAAGCAAATGAATGGAACTAGAAGAAAAAATCCTGAGTGAGGTAACTCAGATCCAGAAAAGCAACAATTAGCATGTACTCATTTATAACTGGACTTTAGCTGTTAAGTAAATGATAGCCATGCTACATTCAATAGACCCAGAAAGGCTAAGTTACAAGCAGGGCTCTAGGGGTCATGGATATCCTTGGGAATGGGAAATAGACTAGCTTATGTGGGTAGACTGGGGACAGGTGGGGATAGGAACAGAAGGGATTAGGCGGAGGATGGAGGGATGGATGAAGAGAGACAATTGGAATTGCGGGGGTGGGGGGGAGGGTGATGTGGAAACCTATTGTTGTGGTAACTTCCTGAAACCCTAGAATGGACTCCTAGTAATGGAAGAGGTGGAGCCTGAGCTGGCCATCTTCTGTAACCATTATTTCTTTTCAATCTGTAATACTGACGTATATGGGAGCAGGGTGGCTGATCCCAGAAGTACAATATCTGAACCAGATACATTAGTGTGATCAAGAAACGGATTAAGAGATAAAATCCAGGGCTCACCCCTGTCACACTGAATCAGAACTCTGGGAGTGAAATCTAGTAATCTCTGTTGTAGTAAACCATGTTGTGACTGTACCCACACACTTTCAACTTTGAAACCATGGGATTACATAACTTTAGAATACTTCTGTCTAGAAACTTCCATGAATCTGTGTGAATGTAAAGTAATTTAGGTCTGCACCGATGTTAAACAGGCAAATTCCTTTGCTTGTAATTAAATGTAAAAATTGCATTCCAAACACAGATGTAAAGGCATATGCAAGAGAAAAAGAAAAAGAACACTGAAACTGTTGTGAAGAAAGTAATTACTCTAAAAGCTTTTTGAATACACGCATGCACAGAATTTGCTTCTTTTTGACACTGTCAAATGAACTTGGTGTTTCTAATATACACACTGTGTGGTGAATATTTCTACCAAATTATCATTAGTATTTAATGCCTGTGATTTCATAAAATAATTTCAAATTATTCGTAATTATTATAATTTTCTCCTTGTATTTATGGAAGAGAACAGTTAATCTGTTCTACATCAGTTTACATATGGTCAAAATTTTTGTGATTGAATACTTAGGCCTTTGGAGTCTCATCTAGGAAAATATACTTGTATGTAACCACTTCTGTTCTTTATTAGCATATGGTTGACCTAAGAGTATCTGTTCTTTTTCTTTTTTTTAGAGTAGAGAGCTTTTGGTAGTGATTGGTATAACTATATGAGTGACAATATTTATACTTTCCATGTTCAGAAGGAAGGAGTTATAGAATCCTTTACTTGTGACCTAAATTAGTTGATGAATATAAATAAGTGACAAATATAGAAAACTTTTGTATCATTGATAAAATTACCATATTAAATTTATAATATAAAATGAGAACCAAAGAATGAGGTGAGAATATTATTTCTTTTATGTTTTACTACAAAATAGTGTGAAGTACAAAGGACATTTCAGGAAGTTGTTCTTCAACAAAGGTTTATTGAATACTTATTGACACTAAGTACTATCAGATGGTAGGTAAATAAAGTTCATTATACGAGGCTCACCCCCAAACAAAGAACTTCAGGCGATTCAGAAATGCTAAGAGTGGAAGAAATAGTTGGCCCCAGGGAAGAGCATATCACTTGGTTATCTACTGCTAAATGGTCAGCCCTTAAAACATACATACAATTAACATTATAATGGGTGAGCAAGCTGTATTTACATATTTGGGAGCAGACATACACATACACACACACCAACAATTAAGGAAAAAGAGGCTACCAACCAATTTGAAAGAGAACAAGGGAAAAGGGGCATATGGGATGGTTTGGAGGAGAAAAGGGAAGGGAATGATATGTTTATACTATCATCTCAAAAAATTAAAAATTAAAAAGGAAAGCATAGTACATATATTCAATATGTACTATATATATATCATATGCACATACATACCTATACACACACGACTCGCTCCCACAATTGAGCTATATGCAGCCATAAAGAAGAAGAAAGTTTTCAGAAAATGGATGGAATTGGAGATCATCATACTGAAGGAAGTTAAGAATGACAAAGAACACGTTTCTTTCGTGTGTAGAATCTAAACCTATATTTTCTGTATAAATCTATCTATCTATCTATCTATCTATCTTTCTATCTATCTCTACCTACCTACCTATCTGCTTACCAATGACACCAAAGTAGATGGGGAACAATAAGGAAAGGAAAAGGAGTCAAGGTAGGATGTGTGTGATGAACTTGAGCCAAGTATATCATATGTATAGAAGTGTCAAGTGAAACCATTATGTATGTTTTATGCTACTGAAGGAACAACAATAAAAACAAAACAATGTAGAAAATTAAATAGGAGACCTGTATGCTTTACATGTTGTAGATTAGGATTCAGGAAAGAAAAAACCTTTAAAAGAGCTACTATGCAACTTGTGATGAAACGAAATAGTTGTTCAATAAATGCAATGGGAATGAGGGAAGTTATATATGTATTACAATGAAAATGCATAATGCAATCCTGAGGATCAGGATGATTTTGTTTGGGTGACTATAGTTTTGGTAAAGGAAGTTTGTGGCAAAGGTAATTTAAAGAACAATAAAAACAGGAAGTTACTGAGGCATTTTCCAAGGTTTTTGGTATAGTCCCTGTACTAGTAGAGCTTACATTATGATGTAAGAGTTGTACATGAGGTGCTGGTGAACTGTCAACTTGCTGGGGAATGGAATCACCTAGGAGACAAACTTTGAGGCACTCCTGTGACACATTACTTAGCCACTAGTCATGCCGGTTACTTGAGGAGGAAAGACCCATCCTCAAAGTGGGTGCCACCATACCTTGGGCTTAAATTTTAGACTGTAGTGTTGTTGATTTGAATAAGAATGGCCCACATAGGCTTATATATTGGAATGCTTAGTCAACTGGGAGTGGCACTATTTGAAAGGATTAGAAGGATTGGGATGTGTGGCCTTTTGGAGGAAGTATGTCACTGGGAGTGGGCTTTGAGATTTCTAAAGCCCATGCCAAACCTAGGTGCTCTCTCTCTCTTTCTCTCTCTCTCTCTCTCTCTCTCTCTCTCTCTCTCTCTCTCTCTCTGTCTATGGATAAGGATGTAGCTCCATGCCTGCCTATCACTATGCTCCCTGACATGATGATAATGGAGTAAGCCTCTAAAACTGTAAGCAAGCCCTCAATTACTTTTTTAAAGGAAGAGTTGCCTTGGTCATGGTGTCTCTACAGCAACAGGATAGTGACGAAGATATTGTACAAGGAGGAGAAAGTGAACTGTGCACTGGAATTTATCACTGTTTCCTAAGTTTGAATGCAATATGACCAGCTGTTTCAAGCTCCTGTGACTTGGACTTCTCTGCCATGATGGACTATGTCCTTGAACTGTTCACTAAAATGAAAACTTTCTCCCTTGAGTTGCTTTTTTTCAGTGCATTTAATCACAGCAAGAGAAAACACTAAGACAGTTACCAAGAAGAAATAACAAAAAATTCATTACTTTTATTCTAGTTTTTTGTCTTTATAACAGCTTTGTCAAAATGTGGTCAGGGAAAACAACACATTCTGTCTCAGAATCGTACAAGATGTCTAGGCTTGCTTGGTGGCCTCAATATAAGAACTAGCTGTGACCAAAGAAAGCAATCTCAGAAGGAGGGAAAGGCCACAATGACTCATGCTCCAGCATTGCAAGTCACAGACAGGTCAGCCCTATGCAATGAGAAAGAGCTCTATGTGGCCTAGTTTACACATATGCCTGATGGATTAGCCCATCTTCATGTAAACATTTTCATCATCAGAGAAGCCTGAACTTCTTTTGTGGAGGCTCAGGACTCTAGGAAGCACTAAATACAAATTACTAGTTGTCTTGGACTCTTAAGGCTAAACTGATATAGCATAACTTCTGCTGTATTCAACTAGTTAAAAGCAGTCACGGGCTAGTTTAGATCCAAGATGGCCAAATAAGTAACTCCACTTCATGACAAAGGGAGTTATGAGTAATGACACTATGAGTAGAATGGCCTTGGATGACTTTCATTTCTGTTAACATGCCCTGGTAGAGCTCTATTTCAGTGGATAGGGCCGAGCAGTCTGTGACTTGCTATGCTAGAACATGAGTCACTGTGGTTTTTTCTTTCTCTGAGATTGCTTTCTTTGGGTAGAGCTAGCTCCTATGTTGAGAGTCTTCTGGAAAGCCCAGGGGGAAAAAATTAGGACTTTATAAACACCCAGCACCAACTTACCACCTATGTGATTAAGCCACATTTGAAGTGTGTCATCCAGTCCTGGTTAAGCCTCATGTGACCGTAGCCTCACAGAAGACCCCAAGATGAACCCACCAGGTATATTATCCCTGAATTTCACCCTCCTGGAACCATGTAGTATAAAACATTTATGTTTGGGAACTGCTAATTTTATGTGATTAGTCAAAAGTAATAAAGAAGCCATTTTGCAGATAAGCTGGGAGTCTCATCGATGTTTGCTTCACTTAGCAAACTCCAACAGGAATCTCTGAATCATAGTTCAACAACATTATGCAAGAAAGGTCTTCCCATCCTAGTCACCAACAGCTTTCTGACCACATGGCTTCTTGGAATGGAGGTAGAACAAATGTCAGATGCCAGGAAGCATGATATGGTAGAAGAGGGATTCTGGTTTCAGAAGAAGCAGTCCTCATGCAAACATAGATTCCTAGAATAATGAAGATGGTCATCTTTCGTGTCATATGACAGAAATGTCAGTAACACTGCAGGATCATAGAAGTAAAAACCCAAATGCTTCCTGAAGACATCAAAGTCATAGCAAAGTGTGGTGATATATTATTTATGATTTATTAATGCTTTCTTGAGGATTCAGAAAACAAAGCCAGTCTCAAGCTATAGAGATCAGGCAGTGGTGATACACACCTTTAATACCAGTAGCCACATAGAGCTAGGCAGTGGTGGTACACACCTTTGATCCCTGGACTCAGGGTTAAGAGGTAGATGGATCTCTGTTAGTGCAAGGCCACAGTGATTACACAGAATTGATCCAGTCCTGGAAGAAATATCTTACACAAAGGTGGTCTCAGTACTTGGGGTCACATGCCTTTAATCCCAGCACTAGGGAGGTGGAGACAGAAGGATATGGCTGGTCAGAGAAAGGAATATAAGGAGGAAGAGACAAGAATTCAGAAACTTTTGCCTCTGAGGATTTGTGGAAACTTTTGCCTCTGAGGATTTGTGGAGACAGAATTGCCATTTCAGCTGGGTAGAGGTAAGATCTACTGGCTTGGCTGCTTTGCTTCTCTGATCTTTTGTGTTTTGTTTTGTTTTGTTTTTTCGAGACAGAGTTTCTCTGTGTAGCTTTGGAGCCTATCCTGGTAATTGGTCTGGAGACCAGGCTGGCCTCGAACTCACAGAGATCTGCCTGCCTCTGCCTCCTGAGTCCTGGGATTAAAGGTGTGTGCCACCAATGCCCGGCCTACTTCTCTGATCTTCAGGTTGAAACTTGAATGCCAATATTAGTCTATGGGTCTTTTACTTATCATGGTACAGCAAAATTTCCTGATAGAATATCAAAGTGTTAGCAGAGACTTGCTCTTGTCTTCTGTCAAAGCGCATGTAACTTAGTATTTTCTCTTTGAAGAGCTCACAGGCTTTTGCTGCTCAATGGCCAGTATTCTGGTCATCACAATTACTCCTTCAAATCAAAGATATACTTAACTTTTTCCTTCGTATTTAAAGAGACTCCTTAACCTATATGAAGGTGATCCTAATGAAGTTTTTAAATAATGGGGGAGACAGAGTCCCAACTGACCATCTCTTGTTACCAAACTAAGCTTTCAGTACTGAGACTGGGTTACATCCAATTGAATTGTTGACCAAAGGGGGCCCATGGAAATTTCCAAACAACTCAGACTGTTGCCAAGACAAGTTGCTCTCTACAAACTGACAGAAAGGCCCCATTTCTGAAGACAACACTTGTACAGCTCTCTGAACATGGTGAGGATAAGCTGATGCCTGCGTAGAGCATTTACCACTATTTCCATACTACCAAAAGAGAAGCATAAACACCAAGTCAGCCACAAATACTTTCATTCACCATCTATCTTCCCTACAAAGATGCTAGAGCAATGGTGGCACAAAACCTTTGGAGGTAACCAACCAACATCTGATTTAATTTAAAGCCCACTCCATGAATGCCTGACACTGCTTGGGTGACTAAGAACCAGAGGCTAGATGGCCTAGTGTAGTCAATATGATAATTAACAATATGGTTACCACATTGTGATAGTCTGAGTTATTTCTGAACTTAAGATTTTCTCATAGGATTGATTTATGAAAAAACGACTAATTCATCAAAGATTAGGAACTTTATATTTGTGCTTCATATTTTGTATGTACTTGATTCCTTGACAAAGTGTGTTTTTCCCTCATAACTAAAAGTCAAGACCTCCTGCTCATGTAAGAAATATTCCATTGAGATTGGGGCTCCCGCCTACACTTCTAGACTCAGTGTCATTATCATGACTGTTCTGTGCCCTGGATCCCATTGTACACTGTGTGAGTATAACCACTGAATTATGGCTAGATAGAAATAATCATTTCCTGAATGATTTGCTTTGAAAGAAGTGGGAGGGGTAGAGAATAAACCAGGTTTGAAACAATATCCATTCTGGTCCTTTGCTGTTCTTTGTCAAAAATTTTATGATTCAGTAGATCCGTAGTATTTAAAACACAGAATTTCCTTTCTGTGATATTGATGAAGTTAAAAAATATGTTCTGGGGGCAGAAACTATGGCCAACCAGGTTAAGGTGCTGGCCATCAATTGTTACAGTCTGAGTTTCTTATCTGGAACCCACATGGTTGAAGAACAGAACTGACTCCTGCAAGTTGTCCCCTCACTTCTACAAGCACAGGTGGCACGTGCATATCCAATTAAATAAATATAAAACAATTTAAAAACTCATATGGAATATGAGTTTGGAATATGTTTTTATTTTTAGAATACCATTGAATCATGTCTTTCTAGAATGTTTAGGGACAATATGCAACCTGTTATGATAAAGTGATGCTACAGCATAATAGCATTTCCCTATTTCTCTTTCAGAAGGTCACCTTTTAGAAAAAAAAATCCAAGTGGTTTTGATTCATTTTTAATGTTTTAGACTGTTTTCTTCTCACCACCTTTTATTACTATATAAATATTTTTATATGTTGTTATGAGTGCATCCTCCCATTAGTTTCAAATTCTCTAATGCCATAATCACACAAAAGGCTGAAGTACTGATTATGCCTCAGATAATGTAGTTGTTAATGATCAACTTAATGCTGAAAGCTATTACTGCTCATTGACACAATTCTGGGAACATTACACTGTAGAAGTGCACCTTTTGTGTGAAAACAGAATGACAAAATTGAAATGTTAAAAGTTGAGTGTCTGAATAATAGCCTGTGAAATCATTTAGACAAGACCATTGTTGTCTCTATTGTTCAAAGACTAGAGATTGACAGGATGAGACAAAAAAGAGACACACCACAAGGGCTCCCCTTGCAGGTTTGAAGCGAGATGGGAACGAAAGAGGTTGCCTATTTGTCTTTTCCCCCCTCTTTCCTAGAGGGTCTTCTAACAACAGAGCACCCTCCTCTGGCCAATTGCCAAAAAGGAGCTGCTGTGTCACCGATGACTGGCAGCTGAACCAGGCAGGGGCTTGCTGCTAGAGCCCTGCATCCATTTTTTTCCCTAATAACATATTGCCTGAGAGGGGTTCCAACTGGTTGCTCAGGGCCTTCATGCTGTTGACTCAAGGGCTTAGGTCAGGAAGCATTTGAAAACTCAGGTATCTTTAGGAAGTCAGTGGATAGTCACCTTCCCAAACAACCTGTCAGTTTTATCTGGCACTTGCTTCTATTTTCTCAGGAACTGTTGCATTTGTTATAGAGTATAGAGGCCAGTCAATGGAATCTAGAGAGACAGAAAATAGTTGTGTATATGTGGTAAGATGAATATGTGTGTCTTCCTAGTTGCTTGATGGAGCCGGTGGGACTTAAAACAGAAGAGTAGGCCTAAGGGGTGTAACTCACTGGTAGAGTGCTTGCCTAGCCATGCAAGGCACTTGGCTTGATCATAAGCAATGGGAAAACAAACACAGGCAAAAATACATGAAAAACAAAAACCTCAACAATAAGAACAAACCCCCCAAAGAGGAATGTCATGTTAGACCATGTGGCTTTATTCTTCCATTGTCAAAGGCCTAATTTCTTACCAATTTGTCTTTTCATATTGCTTATTTTTGTTTCACACAGCAGTAAAGTCAGTAGTAAAACATATCATGACTAGTTAGTTTTAATTACTTCAGATGCTTAAAACTTGTGATTGGTGTATAGTATATAAGCTACCTTTGTGTTGTAACCATATTAACGTGAATGCAAGCTTTCTATGCTTCAGATGCCTTCTGGTGCTTCCAATTTTTCAACAGGGGAGAATTTGTTAAAAGTGGGTACCTGCTTCTGATTGTCAGAAGGGAGGAAGAATAATTGTAGTCATAGGGATAGAAACCAATGTCTAAAATGTACTCCAGCTTTAGGCAGCGAGAAAAGTCTTTTAAGTATTGTTTAAGAAAGTTCCTGCACTGACACCTGGGGATCCTGTATGGGACTGAACAAGATCCTTTAAATGTAGGTTACATTTATGTGGCTTGATCTATATGGGGGATGTGTGAGGGGCTTATCTCAGGTACATGAACTGGCTTTTTGGAGCTCATTACCTATGGTGGGATACCTTACCCAGCTTGATTCAGGGGGTGGGGTGGTGGGGGGCTTGACCCTGTTTCAACTTGGTATGCCAGACTTTAGTGGCCTCCCAAGGGAGGCCTTATCCCTCCCTTAGAAAGTAGAGTAGATGGGAGGGTGTTGGGAAGAGGTGGGGAAGCAGGAGAAGGGGAAGGAGGGAGAAATGGGGTTGGAATGTAAAAATATAATAAGAATGAAAAAGAAACTAAATTGTCAAGATATTTGCTATTTGTTTAAAAGGTATCTGTAATGCTGGATTACTTTGTAAAGTTTTAGTCATAATGAGTTTTACAAAGTAAACATTATCTGAATAGTTGAAAATACACAAAAATTGAGAATAGTGTAGAGAGTTCCCATACCCAATTTCTTCTATCATCATCTGACAATATCATACTAATACCAGTGATGTAGCAGTGCCATTACAGAAACAATATTAATAGGTGACTAACTGAAGTCCATGGCATACCTAGATTGCCTTGGCATTTCTCCAACACTTTTTTCTTTGGCTCTCATCCAAGATACCATATTAAATTTATTCATAATCTCTTCCTGTAGACTCTTCCTGGGTGTTACAATTTTTCCAGTTTTTCTTTCTTTTTATATTGTCAACAGTTTGAGCAGTACTGGTTAAATGTTGTTAAACATCTCTTAATGGAGACTCGTCTCATGCTTTTTTCTTTTCATAATAGGTGGAGGTAGTGGGACAACTTTTAATATCAATGGAAACGTTTCCAGACTTTTGGCATCTTATAGTTTGGTGATGACCTTCTAACTCGTTCTTAATGATAGTGACTTGGCTGTGTCTCTGTGTGTGGTGAATCCTTCACAGGGAATTCATTCAGAGCATGTTCATTTCTTTCCTACCCAGTACAAAGTCACAGATTACCCACTGTTTGAAAGCCACTACTGTGAGCTCTGTGGGGCTGGATAGTGAGCTCAATGCTTAAGAGCACTGGCTGTTCTTCCAGAGGACCCAGTCTGAACTCCCAGCACCCGCATGGCAGTTCACAATCATCTGTTAACTCCAGTAATGGGGGATCTGATGCCCTCTGCAGGCCTCAGGTAGCACTGCATGCACAAACTTCTCATACAGGCAGGCAAACCACACCCATACTCATAAAATAATAAAATGAAAATTGAAAACTGTGAACTGTGGTAGATTTATGCATGAAATTGCGAACTGTCTTCGAGGCCTTCCCATTAAAGTGCCAGAAAGAAGAAAATCCAACCACTTCCTTCCGGCACCGCAAAGAGAACCTGACCAATTCCTTCCTAAGTCTCCACGGAGTCTACAAGGTTGTTTTCCTTAAGGAAAACCTACTTGGTAGGGCAGGGAGTGTAGACTGGTGGTAGAGCATTTGCCTAGAATATGAGGGTTCTTGGTACTATCTGCAACATTATAAAACTGATGTAAAAACTCATTTATTTTTCTTCCAGCAGCAACGGGAAATGATAACAAATGCTCACTTATATCAGTCTATAACCTCTAAAGTAAAAAATAGTAAACCAGGTGACAATGTGGTTCAGTGGTAAAAAGTCTGCTTCACATGCATTAAGCCCTGCATTTAATCTTCAGCAATATCAAGAAAAAAAGAAAAACCACAAAACAACAAAACGATTACCTTAGTAACACATTCAATAGATTTTAAAATTTTTGTTCACATTCATCATTTTTGTGTACTTTTAAATCAATGATTGCAAAAGTGTACAGTCTTATATGCATTAGGTTTTGTTTCTTCTTCTCATTTTGAAATGATTTTGGAATCACACAACATTGTAAAATTCCCAAGCTCAGTGGAGCCCTTTTGCAGGTGGTCCTGAGCCTGACACTTGCAGATTCATTTATCAACCAGTTCTGGAGAATTGATTTCACTCACCATTGAAATCTTTAGTTTCTCAGGAGGACATTTAACTTTCTTCTTTATAATATCCTATCTGTCCCAAGAAGTTCAGGTTAATGGGGGAGAGTTAATTTAGAATCAGATCCATTTATTCTTAATGGATTAGGATGCCTTAGTGGGGAGGGCACTGGATGGATCCTAACTAGCAGCAGAAGAAAAACTGCTTTGGAAAAAAAATCATTGTCTAAATCTTCTTTTTGTTATGTAATTATCATTTTCAAAGTTAATATTTTTATAATGCCCTTCTGGTGAATTTCTCCTATTCATATTTAGACTCTGGCTATCTCATTTAAATTTCTCCTGAGCCATGCCATCTTCTTCCATCACGTTACTGACTTGGGCTCAGTTTTCTTCATCTATCACTCTTCCCCAAAGGCTTGCAGGCTCTTGGTCTCAACTCTTTTTTTTTTATACTTATAATTATTTTCATGTACTGCCTTTAGCTTTTAAAACTTTGTTTAGATATTGGTGCTGACCTCATATTATTTAGTAACATGTTTATATTCTGTCACTACAGTTATCCCACCCTTCATTACTCAGTTTGTTTCAATCTGTGCTGACATCAAACATAGGCTATGCTTTGTGGGAAATGTGAATACAAAAAGCCAAAGGCTTAGTCCACCAGAGAATAATTTTGTGAGAGTATCCTCCTTGAATTGAGACTGGCTTTTGAGTGAGATCTGATATTTGGGGGTTACCTGTAATAAGTCTTAGAATAAACAAATTATACTCAAGGAAGGTAAAAGGTGGTGTTGAGTTCACATGGGATAATAAATTAGCAATGTCCATTGACCATTATTCAAGTTTCTAGGATCTCAGATCTCAAGAAAGCGGAAGTGAGGAAATGAAGTAAGACAGAGAAGACGAGAGTGAGGGCTGGTGATCTGAGTCCCACCTGTCCATCTCAAGAGGGATTTAGGAAGTGAAGAATGCTCCTTGGAGGAACAGGAAGGAGGACAAATGAAAACACGTGCTGGATATGAGAAGGTAGAAAGACGTAGTTTTGCTTGTTGGCATGCTTCTGAACCTCCCCTCACCTGCCACTCAGAGGCTGTGGGAAATCCAGATGTGGTTGTTGTCACTGAGCCTCATTAGGATCCCGTCCAACCCCAGCAAACGCATCAGGAGGCTGTGTTGGCAGCAAACAGATCCATTCCTAATGGAAGTTGGGGAAAAAAAAAAACCTGAAAGCCTCTGCTCTGTCATCTGAATGTTTTGTTTGAAAGAGCATATAGATTATTTATAGTCCATCAAATAAACCTGAGGGTCTTTTAATAAACTCATAGATTATGTGGCTCAAAGGAGTTTATTGAAATAATATCTGAACTCGCCCGTGACAATGGCATTCTATGAGTTTATGGCTTTATCCCATGTGGAATAGGATTTCCCACTTACCCCAGGGTATCTGCATATCATCTTAGCATTCAGCAGGAAAATGGAGGAGTGACTTCAGGTCACAAGGCCAGTTTCTCATGTACTTTTTTTTTTCCCCTTAAAAACACAAACACAGACCAAATCAGGATACCAAATGAAAGGTAGGGCAGAGTGGGACAAACTGCCTTCCAAAGCAGGTACATGGAAGCCTTTTGTTCATATTTATTTTGGGGAAACCGTGAGCTTTCCCCCTCATAGTCATGTGTGAAAGTCACCATGTCTTTCTGGTCAGAATATTAGGGACTTGGAGAGTTTGATTTGGATCTGATCCAAGAAAGAATGATGACGGGGAAGTAAAAATTCACATCGCCAGAGCCTGTGTCTTTGTTTTGAGTTCCATTCATTTCTTGGATGGACTTGAGACATTGTGAGTGGCCTGCAAGTGTGGGACAATTGCTCTGAGCACCTACACAGTTCACCCACACTCCCACAGGCGTTTATTTTGTGTCTCTTTCAGAATTATGGTTGCTTCCCTCTTCTTAAAATTAAACTACTCAATTACATGATATTGCTTGAAATTCAAAAATTTTAAAAGTTCCTTGATTCCCCTTGTGTTACTTTCAGGTTCTCTCTCTTTATTCCTTTGACCCTCAAACTCCTTTCATTCCTGTCAGAGCTTTCTTTGCTCTTAGCTGTCTCTTCAAATCTCACATCTCACTTGAAATTTCATTTAAAGTCTTTGGCCTCTCCCTGTATTCCTTACTCATTTCTCCCTCAGCTGCCATTTATTTAACTTTATAGTGACATTTACTAACTCCATAAAGACTTCTGAGGTAACAGTCTTGATGAAACACACATGATTCTATTGTATTATTACTTTTTTCCAAGGAGGAATATATCCAGAAAAGAACAATGGAGAATTGTTTTCTTTCAAATAGGAAAAATTAATAACAAAATCATGGAGACCCTCTTGTGAGGAGACCATCCAGTCAAGATTTGTCATGAGAACCAAGTCCCTGAGAGATGGAGTGATTTTTCCCAATATGACAAGTCACACAAAGCCAAGCTGGACTCAGGTTCTCCAGCTCTCATGATAATTTTCTTTTCATCCCACTATATAGCTCATGCTAAATATTGTTATTCCTTATATCCTAGAACCCTTTGTAGACACAAAACCCCTGGATATACAAGCTCCTTGGGTAACATGCATTGCTCGCATACTGTATACTTCAAATCATCACTAGTGAATTTATCATCCTAGAACAATATAAAGGTTATACAAATACTTGTTGCAAAATATTATTTAGAGACTATCAAGAAAAAACTTTGTAAAGCTCAGTAAAGATTCAGTGTTTGTTTCCTAAGTATGTTTTAAAGATTCAGTTTGTTTTGGATAATGTGTAGGTGTGTATGTGCACATATAGGTACCTGATTAGGTCCAGAGGAGGGCTACTGATCCTCTGAGCCTGTAGTTAGTTATTGGTGGTTGTGAGCCACCTGGCATGGTGATAGGAATGGAACTTGGGTCTTTTTAACTGCCTACCCATCTCTTCAACTCTTCACTAATGTTTGCATTTGGCAATGTGGCACCCGTGAATACCATGGGCTGTGTATTTGTTTTGAAACAGGAGTTTGAGCCAGGTCATACAAATTCACACTAAGGGAGGTGTGATTTTCAGAGGGATTTATTTCACTACCAACTACTCACTATAAGCATGGATTAGGGACCAATGATTCACAGTGAGTGGTGTCATCCTCATTTCTCTGCTAATGAAACAGGGAGGATGCCATGCCAGGGAGTTGTATGCATTGTGAGGGGAAAAATGAAGCTGAACAAAAGAATAGAGTGGGAAAAAACAGGAGATGTATGGGATTTGGTCTCATGGCCAGAATGGACCACCTGAAGAGATGGTACTGGAGCAACGGTACTGGAGCAGATGGACAGCAAGTTCAAGCACCCTTGAACAGTGAGAGTACAGATAAGTTTCATTCAGAGATTGCTGGTGAGGTTTTTGAATCAAGTTGTAGTGCTTTGTATTCATCACCTGTTTAAGTCCAACTAAATTTGAATTTCATCCACCAACCATTTTAGGGCTCAGTACTACACAATTCACTAATTATATATCACATATGTTCTTTGAGTCTAACTGTAGGAACACAGGAAATGAGGCATAGCCTTCTTGCTAGAAGTTCACAGAAAATACTTTTTGAATGTGAAGATTTTGTAACCAAATAGCACCACACTAAAAATTGAGGTTATTTTTTAGTTAAGTGGTCCCAGCAACGCTACAGAGTATATAAGTAAAAGAATAAGCTGTTTTCTTGGAAGCCAACAGTGACTTTCCATACTGTAAACCAAGATGCACACACAGGAGTCATGTTGTCTCATAGAAAGACTCTCAGTACTGGAGGGAGGGGAGATTAGGGCATGAACTGCTTCTCATGTGAGCCTAAACTCTGGGATCCCTGGTATCCTACTCAGGAAGAGGCTAGCCCACTTTGACCTTTATAGCCTATTGCAAAGTCATTGCTGAGCTTTTATTTCAGAAGATTGAGTTAGAATAATGTTCAACTCAGCTTCCCGGAGCTGCATTTGAAATGCAATTAATTGACTGCTGTTAGTTGTCAATTAACATTTATTATCAATTAGTTCATCAAATTGATTAGTTGGCAGGACCTTAAAGTCTAAATGCACTCCTTTCCATTATAAATATGTCTATAAGAGTAAAAGCTACTCACTAATTGATGTCAAACTGGAATTGCTTATGTCGGACTTGAGTCTTATCCATACTGCCTTTTAAAATCTATATCAAGTCAACTTGAGCAATATTTATAAGGTTCTTACTATTAAAATGTGCATTTTGGAGATGTTTATTTCCAGAGGTAATCAGTAAATATTATAAGCTGAAGTCTTGTACTGACTCAGAAGGTCTAAAACAGAGTTTTATTTTATGCTCACATCTTGGATTTTACTTGATTTTAGCCAGTACCTCATTTCTCAGTGGTGCATACATTTTTGTATACATGTGTATCAGCTTTCACATTTTGTAAATCAACTAACTGAAAGATATAAGCATTCACAACAGTGTACAATTTGCTACTATTCTTGTTTGAAAGAGGAGTATTTTTAAAATCACCTCCTCTTGATGCAAATTTCACTATATATACCCAGCTTCCCAGGTTAGACTGCATTTTATCGGTTATCTAAGGACTAATTAATAGGTTTTTAATTTCTCTTTCCATATTTTGCTTCTGTTAAAGACAGCCATTTTTACCATTTTAAAAGATCCTCTTTTTTTTGAGGTATAGGAGATGACTTACAGACAAATGTTTAACATTTAGAATGTATTTCACCTTCTCTTTTCTACAAGTTGGATGAAGAATGGGACAAAACTGTAAATTTCCCCTTAACTATTTAACAAAGTAAAAGATACCTACAAGGGATATTCATTTTTATTGCCTTTGTGCAAAAAGATAATTCTGCCTTCTCCTACCCCAAATAGTGACCTAAATATGGCTGAAAGACACAACATGTGACCTGCTTAGCACGGCTGCCATGGCCTCGAGCCACAGCAGGATCGCTATTAGAGGCACCGGCACAGATGCTACCAGATGGCCAACATATTGTCCAGAGATGACCCATGTATAATTGCAGAAAGTTCAATACATTCAGGTTCTGAATTTAATTGCATTGACCACCTTACCTACTGCGGCTGCATGCTGTAATTATTTAAGGTGGAAATGCAATTGAAGAGAGTTAGGGAACTCCTGTCTTTCTGCCTTTCTCTAAGCACTGAATGTCCACAGGTGGGATTCCAGGTGTTCCCAGCAACCTGAACTAAGAGCAAATTGTGACACATTAGCTTGCAGTTCATGATTTGGCTAGGCAGTTTGTGTTCCAATCAACTTAGCCACAGATATCAGTTTCTAACCACACAGAATTCATTTCCTTAATTTTGACCCTTTTGTGTGATGTGGGGAGAGGGGAATAGAGGACATGCAATTGCTTCCTTCACTCATTGAGTTACTTGCTGCTTGTCAACTTAATTTTACTTTACCTTGCCCTGTCCTCCATTTCCAACTCTGAAGCTTCAGTTCTAACAATGTGAGCTGCCACTGGATGATGCAGTCTTCATATATCCTTATTTTCAGTAATATATCTTACTTGGGAAGTCATTAATTTGATTTTGTTGCATATGTGAATATACAGACACTATCAAACAAGAACCTGGGCTTTAGTTAGAATGGGTTTTGAACCCTTTCTCGCCACAGAAAAATGACAATTATGTGCTATGGAAGGGCAGAGAACTATTGTTTCAGTTTCCGTCTGCAGGCTGTTATTTCTTAAAATGTTTCTGCTAAGCAAATGTAATCACGATGGCATGCGTTATTAATTCAAAATAGCTTCTCAAATGGCTCAAGCTCGGGATGGGAGCGTGTCTGGTGCAATGTCATTTGTCATAATTCTTTGCTCTTATGTCGTGCCTTTTCTCCAAGCCACTCACATACTACATTTGCTTTGTGTCTACATTAAAGACAAAAGATAAACCCTCATTTAGTTAGACCTTCCCAATCCACTGCATCTTTTCACGTTTACACCGTAGAAGATCTACTGGTATCTCTTATTTGTTCTATTGATGCGTCCTAGAAGGAGAATTCATAAAATTGTCAAGGAAAATTATATTCCTATGCCACCATCTGATTTGAGACTGAATTTTGTGGTGGAAGCTATTTTACTTATGATATTCCCAATGTTGTCTTTCTGACACTTGTCACCATTAATTATACTTTACAAAGTCCATTACTTGCTAAAATCACTTGTTTCAAATCTGAGGCAAAATAATTTTCAGTGAAAATGTACATTTTAGTACTTCAAATAATCTTTTTCTTTTTTTTCTCCAGGAAAATAGTGAGATGCAGAACACTGTTAAACAAGAAAATAATATTCATAAAATTAAGAGAATATTCCAAGTTACCGTTTTGTGGTTTAGACTTGCTGACGAGCATTTTAGGATGTCACAAACCTGATTGGTTAGTGTCCCTTTAAAGGAGAATGTCAGCTGCTGTCATATGGAATGCATCCCCAAAACTTGCTGTTTATTCATATCCCAGTTAAAGCTGAAACAAACAACTGAAGCTAATCACGCTTGAAGTTGGGTATCGCCTTTGTGGGCTTTATGAGCCTATTTTTCTGAAATTAGAAATTGCCTGAGTGAAATGTTTCTAGCTAAACTGCTTTCTACTGAAGTCATGATTTTTACAGTCAGATAAATGCCCCTTAAGCTCCATTTTTGTAAGCGTCAGTGACATCCAGTGGCTAGCAGGCTGATCACAAGTGTGTCTCCCAGTGTGGGGGGCCCACGGCTCAGGCATGGCACCAGAACCTGCTCTGTGTCGAGCTGATGCTTCTATTCTAGAAAGTTTTTTTTTTTTTTCTTTCCAAATGTGGTCCTCTGCCTGGGATGGCTATACATTCTACTGTGAACTTCTTGAAACAACACTGATAGAAATGAGAATTGAAAATCGGAAATAAAGATGCACACAGAGATTACACAGGAAAATACCATTGCTTGGAAAACATAATTAGCATCAACACTAAACCCGAGGCTTGAAGCTCTGCAGGTGTTATTTAGAAATGGTTATCAGGGAGCTTACACAGCTTTCAGTGATACAGGGAGGACTTGTAAATTCTTTCGAGATTGGTTCATTATGCAGTTGGATGATGTTACTGTTAATGTTTCAAACACATATGCTTCATAAAATGGTCCACCTTAATTTGAAAAAAAAAGGTATTACTTGCAATTATGTGAGCCACATAAATTTATTTGCAGACAGTCAATTCATATTGATCATAACCCGACCTCACAATGACCTTGAGGAAAGGTAGTCTGTGACGAGTATAGATATTGGGATCAATACTGGAGTGCAATTGACTACACCTAGTTACTGATAAATGAAGTAAAAAGGTACACTATTTTCAGAAACAAAGATAATAACAGCTCATTTAGTCAACTGTTTGCAAAGGTTTAATATTGATACATGTAGTTATAATGGCATCCTCGGGCGTTTTCAAATGGCAGAAAACAATAGGGTGCAGAGTCACTGAGCACATTAAGGAGAAAGAATCATTACTTTCCAACTCTGAATAAGAAATGCCACACTATTCCTGTCAACATCACTGTGAACCAGGGCATTCTATAAGCAGTGCAGGGAGATCCCGATCCCAACACACAGGGCTGTTTGCTTTAGTGTTCTGTATGTGCCAGTTCTTGTGAAATGAAGCACCCTATTATGTGGGAACAAAGCCTCCAGGACCACACATTGTACGTTAGTACTACCCTCTCTTGCACATTTGCGGTGGAATTAGCTTGCTATCCACAGGTAGAACCAACTGTAATCATGAGGAAGAGAGCATTTGGTCTCAGCGCATCTGCTCCGCTTTGATGCATGCCCTTCTGCTATGGAAACTTAAAAGAAAGGATGTTAACAAAAATTTCCCCCAATTGTTCCCTTCTCTTTGCTGGGAATTCCACAGAGTGAGCACTTGGCAAGTTATACAGAACCTAAGTAAATAGCGTCCATTGGCAGCATGGTAACAGGTTGTGCAGCTTAATTGGAGGAGAGAAGTTCAGGAGCCGGCCGGTATCTGCTGCACCCAGTTGGTGAATGGTGCCTATGGAGAGAACAGAGTGATTTTTGCAGGGAGCTCATTTTGGGTAACTAGTCAGCTTGCAACTGTGAGCCAGAGGATTTGCATTCCGTGTGTTTTTCCCTTTTTTCTTGTATAAAATATATTTCTATATCTTGAGCTTTGTTTATCTTTTGCCAGTACAATTTTAAGAAATTGATGCCAGCACTCTGGTATTGTCTTTCTAAGGGAGGGGAACGCTGAGAGACATTCCTGGCTATTAAAACCTGCAAACAGAAGGAAAAGGCTCTGCTAGCATGGATTCCTGAATGCCCGAGTTTCTTTGTTGATCTTTACCATTAATTTGTGGTCACATTTCTTAAGCCACTTCTTTTCCACACCACCTTCCTGATTCTGGTGCTTTGTGTTTTTGCTACCTGCTCTGGCCTCTTCTACTCATATGCAGCTATTTGTCAATAAACCTGAGTTTTCAATATGGTGCCCCATCAATAAGCCTTTGACTGGTTCCGATAGTCAGTGTTCTGGGAAATCTGTGTTATACTGGAGAACTGTAAATCTGTTATTGTTTCCCATAGCACAAATAAAGAACATCTTCTTATAGGCACTGGGAGGTACTGAACTGTTTAGTGGCATCATGGCTGCAATCACTAAGACACTCTGAAACACCTATCATCAAGGGATACGCTAATTTAAGGTATTAAAGACAGATTGCTTTAGTTTGCATCTGTCTTTCCTTTGCTTGACAACTTTAACCAACCTGCTGGGCCAGGCAGATTCTGGACTGCAGACTTTTCTGTTCTGCAGCTGGGCTGTCTGACTGGAGTAGTTATTAACTTTCACCAAGAAGATATCAGTAATTAGGAAGCCAAGAATAGACTTTTATATACCTTGTTGATACCAGACAGAAAGAGCTGAATATCTTCCTTGTTTGTACTGGGAAACTTTCAGTTCTAAATTCATATCACAAGAATGGAATAGTACCTCACACCATAGTTCAGAAAGCCTCTCCCCAAGAGCATTTGTACCAGGACTGAGGGCAGCATGGAAGAGACTTGCCTATGATTTCTTTGATATTTTTTTGTTCTTTTTTTCAAGTGGCTAGGCCTTGAAGTAGGACCTTGAACATGCTGGGCAAGCATTCTGAACCTGGGTTACATCCTCAGCTCTTGATTCTGAGCTTCCTTGAGGGGTTTGTTTATGTTATGTGGTATATACTTGGCAAGAAGAAATTGGTTTTTATATTTCTAAAGGTTCTTTTGGTAAAGCTAAGTTGGAATCCTAGCAAACACCTGGTAATGGCCCAGAAGTCGCTGACTGCTCTGGGACTGACTATGTATGACCTTGTGTGTTCATTGCATACCAGGCTTGCTTCTTACACAAACCATTCTGTGTACCTCAGCTGTGAGTGTCATGCCTACTGGCTAAGCCAGTAGAAGGCAAGGGACTATACTGCCAATCTTTTTCTTTGTATTCTAATTTTGGTTTTGGTAAAAACCATAGATGACTTGGGGGAAGAATAGAGGAGAGCAGGATGAGAGATACCATATTAGAGAGAGCCATTATAGGTCCGAAGAGAGATCTGGCACTAGGGAAATTTCCAGAGACCTACAAGGATGACACGAACTGACAATCCAGACAGAGGGTAACCTAAATGCTCTTCCCCTATAATGAGACTGATGACTACTTTTTATGCCATCCTAGAGCCCTCATCCAGTGGCTGATGAAAGCAGAGGCAGACATCCACAGATATACACTGAACTGAACTCTGGAACTTAGTTGCAGAGAGGGAGGAATGAAGATCAAAGGGGTTGGTACCAGGCTGGTGAAATCCACAGAAACAGCTGGCCTGAACAAGGGGGAGCACATCGACCCCAGACTGCTGTCTGGGAGGCCAGCACAGGACTGATCCAGACTCCTGAACATGGATGTCAATGAGGAGGCCTCTGCACCTTAGGGGGCCCCTGGTAGTGGATCAGTATTTTTCCCTGGTGTAAGAAGGGACTTTGAGAGCCCATCCCATGTGAAGGGATGCACTCTTGGCCTGGACACATGGGGAAGGGCCTAGGCCCAGCCCAGGATGATGTGGTGAACTTTGGAGAGCCCCCATTGAGGACCCTACCCTGCCTGGGGAGTGGAGGGTGGATGGGGTGGGAGGTAGGTCTGGGATAGGGGAGGAGGGATGGGGGGAGGGGGAGGGAGAGGGAGAAGGTATTGACATGTGAAACAAGCTTGTTCCTAATTTGAACTAATAAAAAAACAAGACAAAACAAAACAGAAAAAAAAAAACAAAAAAAAAACCATAGGTGACATCGTGGCACTATTGCCTAAAATTACTCCACTCAGTTGCTAGACATGGACTTCATTAGCCAACCTACCTGGCTGATCTGTGCTGGCTATTCTGGCTCATCTTGCACTGATCTTGGTCAAAATTTTTCTTTGGGATTCCATGTCAGGTAGATGTACACTCTGATGCTCTTTCTTGGTGACTGTATGGCCCCTTGTATTCTAGGACCTGACATAATGGCCTTCTACATGAATCTTCCTCTCAGGCAATCTCATATTCCACACTGTCCCTCAAGACAAAGCTGTCCCTTAAAACTCCAATATGCTATTCAGTTGGAGAATTTTTCTATGCCAGGTTGCTAGTAATGAAGTCTGGTGAAGAGATGAATCATTCCATTGGACCTAAGGGCACACAAAGGGATATACCTACAATAAGAATGGCAACAGCCTTAAAGATTTTCTCAGCAATGTTTGAGATTAATTTTAGACATTGATGTTTTATCATAGCAGACATATACTGACATTGTAATCCAGCCATCCACAGCATGATATTCTAATAAGCTTGCTTGTGCCACTATAGGGACAGAATAGCAGCAACAGTAGAAAGAGAATTTTAAAAATGTACTTATGAGTGTGTGTGTGTGTGTGTGTGTGTGTGTGTGTGTGTGTGTGTGTGCATGCACATGAATGTACATGCCATGGTGCACATGTGGAAGTCAGAGGACATCTTGAAGGACTCTGTCCTCTACCATGTGGGTTCTGGAACCAAACTCAGGTAGTCAGGTTTGGTGGCAAGTGCCTTTACTTGCTAAGCCATCAACCTGGCTCCTAAGTGGATTTTTAACTGAAGGCCACAGGTAGGCATTGCAGAAATGTGACATTTGATAACAGATTTTGAAACTTGACTGCCATGCATCCAAGTTCAACAATTTCACTTGGCCAACAGTGTTTTGACCTCTACCTTCTGGTGATCCTGTGCATTATTGTAGAAAATGGATGCTGGGTCCTCACTAAGACTCTTCCTTGGTAGGTGTGACTTACCATGCCACACTGCAGCTTCCATGACAAGGTTTTTAATTTCTCTTCTTTAAAATGTTTTCCTTAAAGTTTGATTAATTTTAGGGGAGTGCAGGGGTGGAGAGTAGGTGGGAAGGGACAGAGAAATGAATGGATCAAGATACATGATATAAAAGATACATAGAATAAAAAAAGAAAGGAAATGGAATTCCTTTGCTGAGGCCATGTTTCTCTGACAAGAACAAATTATCCTTGGTGAGAGACAGAAAGTATTGATTAAAAAGAGGAAAAACATCTCAATTTTGCTGCTCAGCCCAGGTTTACCAAGTGAACACGAAGATTTCGCACCCATGACTGATTTTCCAGAACTCAAACTTGTTTCTCCTGAATTCTGGGTCTGTAATCCTAAATATACCAAGCCATTAAAACAAACAAGTGAACAAAAAACAATGGACACTCTTTCCATTTATCACTACATGAGATTGACCTCCACAGTAGAATACCTTAGGTGCACTTTTGATATGGTGTACTTGCTAAAAAATATCGTAGATACATTAAAAAATGCAAAATAGCAAAGCAATAAACTTTGCCATATTAATTAATTTTGAATTATAGCCAAACTCTTATATAAGGGCATATGACATACATGGTAATGGCAAATTAATTCTTTATGATCAGTGCTATTGTAATCAATGCAAAATGAATTCATAATGATAAGATACTTAAAATAAAGACTTACCACAAGAACAATAAAAGATCATCATCATCTGAGCTAGAGCATACTAATAAAGTATTAGTTCAATAAGCTGGGGCTCTCCATGACAATCAATGGAAGATAATTTATTTCTATTGCCAATGTCTTGCTTTTCCTGTAAGGGCTGCATAAAAGCATAGTTCTTTGATTCTACTGTAAATAGTGTGGTGAGGAAGAAGTATAGTACTCTTATTATTAAAAGTTTCAACTGTATCATTTACTTTAGACATCACTTTTCTGCCAAGGAACTCAGGATAAATTATACACACAACTTTCCTTTTGTCTCTATATCCTCTGAGGATCATATGATCTGTCTTTCTCCTCTTTATTTTATTAATTCATCCTTTCTCCCTCCCCCATCTCTCTATATGTATATACGTATATACATGTGGTGATATCTTGTTTATGCTCTAACAAATAAGATCAGAGGGTGTAGCTAGCCACTAGTTAACCATAGAGGTCTGGAGGTCTGTACAGACAGACAAGAAGTGATATGGCTGGATGGAGAGAGGAAGTGATAAGGTGGGAGGAGATAGGAGCTCAGTCTCTTTTTCAGCTGGGAAGTAGAGGAGGTAAAATGGCTGTGGTTTGCTCTTTTGTCTCTTTGATCTCTCAGAATTTCCTCCTATATCTGACTATGGGTTTTATTATTAAGACCTATTAGTACTTGTGCTACACACACACACACACACGTTAGGCAAAAAAACTGGAAAAGACCACATTCTACGATCCTCTTTTTATTTAATGTTGCTATACATTGGTTTCTATGCTGCTTTTGCTTATTTATTTACAGAAGACCCTTTTATTAATTCTTTAAGATTTCATACAATTTATTTTATTACACACTCTCACAACTCCTCCCAGATACACCCCGACCTCATTTCACAGCCCACCCATCTTTGTGTTCTCTGTCTCTTTCTCTCTATGTCTTTCTGTCTCTGTCTCTGTCTCTGTCTCTGTCTCTGTCTCTGTCTCTCTCTCTCTCTCTCTCTCTCTCTCTCTCTCTCAAATTCATCAAGTCCAGTTTGTGTTACTCAAATACTCTTGGGTCTGCCCTGTAGTGTGGTTGACCTGCCAGGGATCACACCCTTAAAGAGAACTGAATCATGTTCTCCCAGCAGCTTTCAAATGCCAATAACTCCTCAGTTAGGGGTGGGACTGTCTGCCTACCTCACCCTCTCTATGCTGGGATTTTGTGTGGCATGAGTTGTGAATGCCATCACAACCACTGTATGTTTATATGTGTAATTTCCCTGTTGTGTTCAGAAAACACTTTTCTCTGGCTCTTACAATCATTCTGTCTCCCTTCTCTTAATGTTCCCTGAGCCTTGGGGGGAAGGAGTGTGATAAATATGTTCCATTTAGGGCTGAGCACTCTGAAGTCTCCTATTTTCTGAACATTGGCCAATGTGGGTCTGTGTTAATGGCCATCTAATACAAGATGTTTCTCTAATGAAAGTTGAGAGATACATTAATTTATGGGCATATAAATAAGTCACTAGGATTCATTTTAGTACCATATTCATTTATCAGAATAATAGTAGTAGATTATCCTTTAGGGCCTATGACTTATCTCACTGAGGTTTCTTGGTCTTGATAACAGTGCCAGACCTGGGTGTGCACCTTAATTCCAGTCTAAGAGTGTTTGGTTACTCCCATCAATGTTATGATAAATCTTTCCGCCAAAAGCTGCCGGAGCCCCACCGCCACATGTGTGCTTTGGGCCTGAGTTAGGGCCCAAATTAATGCACAGAGAGACTTGTGTTAGGTTCAAATGCTGCTTGGCCAATGACTAGGATTCCTCATCTGTTAGCTCAGTCTTAATTATCATAAACCTATATATTTTGTAAGACTTATAGAGGATGCCTTTTGCTGGCACCCTCTCTTGCCGGTGTCTCACATGGCGCCGCTGGAGGAAGAGTGGAGAGGAAAAGGGACACTTCCTGTTTCTTCTTGCTCAAATATGAGTCTCCTTGCTATGTCACTTCTGGACTGGATCACCACTTCTCTACTACATTTCCCAGAATCCTCTTTGACTCCTAGTCCTGTCTAACTTTCTGTTTCATTGGCCAAACAGAACTTTATTAAACAATCAATAAGATAAACATATACAGAAGTACTTCCCCCATCACATAAAATTCATGTCACTACTGCACCAGTATACAAATCTTGCTAGAACAGTCATTATTGTTGCTAATAGGGTTCACAGATGGGTAGTGAGCATAGCACCTTCCAGCACTATGAAAGCTAGTTAGTAGTAATGAAGCGTTCAGATCAATACCTGCTTAATTTTTCTATTCATTATAATTTAAGTATGTGGTGTCTTTAGCAACAGGTTTTGCCATCAGTTTCTGGAGGCTAATGAGGAGCAGTAACACTGCCTGCAGTGTTTGGCAGTCTATGGGACCCCACTGGCCAACACCTCAAAAATAGGTAACCTTATCCTGGTATTAGGGTTTTTATTTGCTGATATGTGACCTCTAATTGGTCATCCCCCCATTATAGGGTAAGACACTTTGAAATTGGGAATTAACGACTGTCCTTTACCATATATTGAAGAATAAACCAATAATAAAGTTAAAACGGAGACTCACTTCCTTAGTTTTTTTCCTGTCTGCCTTCTCTCTGCTCCCTCTTTTTCTTTGTTCTTTATTTTCATTTCTTTAATTTTTCATCTGAGTTTCTTCTATAATAAGTATTCATCAGCATCTTCCATATGTTAGGAACATTCTGAGATCCAGAAGTAAATTCATGAAAGAAATATTAAGCTTGTATCAGATTTGGTCAACCTTCAGTTGTTGTTATTTTGTTTGTTATTTGATTTTGGGTTGAGACAAGTTTCAAGTTTCTCTTTCTTGGAAACATGGAAGCTATATTTCCCAGCACTTCTGGATTTAAATAAGGCTGTGAGATAAGTTCTGTATATCCATTTAGATGTGAAAAAAAATTGTCTGATACTTTTGGTCCAAACTCATGAAACATGTTTTCAGTCTTTTTTTCTTCTCACAAGGAAACTTCATTTTGAAGCCATACAGTCACAGACAGTAGCAGCCTGTACTGCTACTATGCTTCAACCAGTGTTTTCTATAGATTCAGAATATCTAGAGTCCATCTGTAGCTCTACAATCTGTATGTATCAGTACCAAGTCACCTGCATATATATATATATATATATATATATATATATATATATATATATATGTCTTCATAGGTATGCACACACACACACATGCTTCTAACTATGGAAATTGGCTCATACCATTATGGAAATCAAGAAGTCCCATGGCCTGTGACTATAAGCAGAAAATTGGGGGTTGTAATTCAGTCTAAATCCAAAGGCCTAGAAACTGCCTGGGGCTTCCAGTATAATTTCTGGAATCTGAAGGCCTTAGAAACAGGAACTCTGATATCTAAGATTAGAAGATAGATTTCCTGACTGAAGAAGAGAGAAAGAGAGAGAGAGAGAGAGAGAGAGAGAGAGAGAGAGAGAGAGAGAGAGAGAGGAGAGAGAGGATTAGATGATGCCTTTTCACACCGTTGAGGGCAAATTTTCTTTACTCAGATTGAAGTGCTTATCTTTTACAAAAAATATTTTTACAGATATACCAAAATAATAGTTTTTCAGTTATCCAAAGTAACTTTTTTTGTTTGTTTGTTTTGAGACAGGGTTTCACTGTGTAGTCCTGGCTTACCTGGAACTCACTCTGTAGCCCAGACTGACATCAAACTCAGGGATACACTTTCCTCTGCCTCCTTATTAAAGGCATGTACCACCGCTGCCTAGCACCAAAGTAACTCTTAACTCGGTCAAGTTGGCATATAAAATTAACCATCACACATTATATGGTAAATAACTGCCACATAAAGGTATTAGAACAGTAGGCTATTTTGATAGAGAAACAAATACTTGATTTCATTTATAAATTTTGTTTCCATAACATGATTTTTACCAATCCCAAATAGGCATATAATCCCTTAAAGTATGCTTGCTTCATCACAGAACAGCAATACTATTCTTCTTACTTACACAATGAAGTTACTTAGTGCTAACCTCATACACAAACTACTTAAGTCAGAATTATGCAGTAGTTGAGTTAAACTACTTTGCATCTCAGAATTATAACTTACAATTTTATAAAATTCATTTGGCCCAGGAATATGTCTATCACAATACCAGGAGATGCTGTTTAGCTTAAGATTTCAAAAAGGGAAAGTGATTTGCTAAGATGATTGACAGTTACTCTGTAATGAGAGTTGCATGTGTATTCTTACCATGGTGGGCTCTGATAATGGCTTCTTGCTTCTCTTCTTAAGGCCCTGGTGGGCAATCTTATGCATGTCTCTCAACTGAAGCTTCCTGGTGAGTTTCACATTCATCTGTCCTATAGTCTGTACCAAGCTTTAAGTTTGTACTTAAAAGCTTTTGTTCCAAAACTGTTTTTTTCCCATTACATACTGAGACTATAAATTTTGGTGGTCCAAGATTATATATACCTTAAAATTATTTTCAAAGAGAAGGTTTGCTTTCATCTGATAGCCTTGGTAAATTTAGGTTCTGGCTGTGCTTCCTGCCCACCTACTGTGAGAGCTGGGTTATTTTTCACTATGTTGGCATTCTTTTTCTGAAAATCAAAATGCCATAGAGGTGCATGATGGCATTAGAAACTATCCTTCAAAGAATCAAGAGTTGGAGGTAATTACTCTGTTTGTCAATGCTCCTGTGCTATACAACCAGGTATTGTTTGTGTGTATATGTTGAGTAATTATTACTGGAATCAATATATTTCAGCTTTATGCGCCCTAACCCCCACAAAAATAAAGTTTTATTATATTAACTTAACTTAAATTACTACTGTAATAGAGTAAATAGATTAAACTCATTCTCTTATGCGTTTAGTAATATTATGGAGTCCCCACTGTATACCAGTTCTTCACACTGGGGTACAAAGGTGAAGGAAGTCATTCATCTTTTATCTTATAGCGTTTGTATCCTCTCGGTCAGAAACAGATAGGACTACACAGCTTCAGATTATGAGAAGTGTTGAAACAGTCATGCTAAAGAGAGTATGAGTACGAAGTGATAATTGGGATTGGATAATCGGGAGAAACTTCTTCTGAGTAAGGGATGATGTTCAGCCTCAACTGGAACAGACATTAGGACTGCCTCATCTACTAAGAATGAAAAACCTGATGTCTATGCTGTGTTTTTTAAGGGCTCAAGTGTAAATTGTATCTAAGAGCAACACAGATATTTTCATTTTATGTAATAGCCTAATTAGGTTTTTAGTTCTGTAATAAAGATCACGACCAATAGCAACTTGGGGAACAAAAGGTTTATTTCAGATTACATTTCCATGTCACAGTCCATCACCAAGGGAAGTCACAGCAGGAACTCAAGGGAGGAACTTGGAGGCAGGAACTGAAGTAGAGGCCATGGAGATAGCTGCTTTCTGGGTCGATCCTCATCGCTTTTTCCTCATGGCTTGTTCAGCCTGCTTTCTTATAGAAATCTGGACCACCAGCCTAGGGGTAGAAGTGCTCCTCACCATAGGAAGGGTTCATCCATATCAGTCTTTAATCAAAAAAAAAAAAAATGCTCTCCCCTCAGGTTTGTCTAAAAGCAATCTGATGGAGGCATTTTCTCAATTGAGGTTCTTTTTCCCAGATATAAAGAAACAAGCAAGCAAACAAGCAAGCAAAAAACAAAACAAAAAATAATAATAAAAAACAAAAACAAAAACAAAAAAAAACCCCAAACAAATGAAAAAAATCAAAAACCAATCTGGACTACTGCCCACATCCTGCTTTTTTTTTTTTTTTTATTTTTTTGACATACAACTACGTCACTGTTAAACTATAACCTTTCCTTTTTGGTCCTCAAGACACCATGTTAATATTAATGATGATATAAAACATTCTAACTTTTAAAAGTTCCACAATCTTTAAAAATTTCAACACCTAAAAGTCCAATTAGTATTCAAGTATTTCTAAAAATCCAGTCTCTCAACTGTGGGCTCTTGTAAAACAACAATGATGGCGATGACGACGATGATGATAGTAACAATCTTCTTACTCTAAGAGGGAAGAACTAGGGCACAGTTACATTCAAATCAAAGCAACCTTGAAGTCTAACTGTAAAACTTAGTGTCAAACACCTGGGACTCACAATCTTCTGGGCTCCAAATGGCTTGTGTAGCTCCATTTCTCTGGTTCTGCCATCCACAATATACATAACAGATCTCATTGGTTCAAGATGGCTGTTTCAAAGCTGCTCCTATCCTTGGTAGCAGTGGAATCTCCAACATGTTGGGGTCTCTTCTGCATCCTGGCCACATCTTCACCAGTAGCCTCTTCTGGGCTCTTTACAGGGACTCTGACCCTACAATACAGTGACAAGCCTTAGCTTCTCTCCATGATGCCTTCAGTCCTGTGACTTCTATTGCAATGGAGTCCACCTTTTTAGCAGTGACTTTTTCTGACTTCTTACAGTGCCAAATCTCAGCTGTTCTCTATAATTCCTTCTTACCTTCAGAACCAATTTGCTAGGGCCATAGCTTCTGTGTATTTACCCTGAGGAAATAGTCCGGAAGACTTCAGCTCGATAATGTTGGACTCTTCTTAATCACAGGTGATTTCTCAGCCCCAGATAACTGGCATCAACTGTCCCAGTGAAGCACAGATTTCACATCAGTGGCAACGCTAGATTGTTAATCACAGCTGATTCTTCAGCCACAGATGACCAGAACCACATGTTCTTAATTCAAAACATCACTCAAACAGCCCTGGTAGACTGTTTGCTTCTCTCTGAAACTTCATAAGGCAGACCTCCACCATCTGCATTGCTCTCAGTGTTATCTTCCAAGCTCCCCCAAAAGGAGCCTGCTGATCTCTGAACACTCAATGGTTTTTCCAGCCCAGAGTTACAAAATCCTTCACAATACCCCACCACCCCCCAAATGCAGTCAGGTCTGTGTCAGCAATACTTTATGACCTGGTACCAATCTCTGTCTTTTACAGTTTCTGTTGCTGTGACAAAGACCATGATGAAAAGAAGTTTAGGGAGGAAAGGGTTTAGTTTATCTCAGATGCCCAAGTAACAGTCCATCATTGAGGGAAGTCAGGTTGAGAGCTCAAGAGCACAAACCTGGAGGTAGGAACTGAAGCAGAAACAATGGCAGAATGCTGCATTTTGGGTTGCTTCTCACAGTTTGCTCAGCCTGATTTCTTGTACAACTCAGGACACTTGCCCATGGATTACCCCCATGGGATTGTCTACCTACATCAATCTTTAATCAAGAAAACCGCCTACCAATAATCTGATAGGGACATTTTCTCAATTGAGGTTCCTCTTTCTAGATAATGCTTGCCTTATGTTAAAACAACAACAACAACAACAACAACAACAACAGAAAACCAAACAAAACGACCAGGATAATTAATTTCTTATGTACAATATGAATATATTTTAACACACGTGAACTTTTTTTTTAGAACCAACAAGGATTTTCTTGGATAAGAATGAAATACCTGTAGGAGAGCTTTGTGGATGATGATGATGATGATGATGATGATGATGATGATGCAAGTAAAGAATTTCTCCAATCAGATAAGAGTTTTATGTGACTGAGGAAGCAAAAAAAAAAAAAAAAAAAGTGGCCTGAGAATAAAATCGGAATGAAGGACAGCGGTAGAAAGTGAAACTGGAATCAGTGTCTAGACTATGCAAGATTTCCACAGAATAAGGAAACTAGAGCCAGATTTCTCCACCTACTTTTTGTACTGGGTCGTGGGTGTAGGTGTGGGTATATGCATGAGCACTGTTCATTTTCTTTTTAAAAAAAGTGTTTGCCTTTGGGTAGTTGTTTATGCCAGGAGTAAAGTCCCTTTGTGAGTCTTCATATGCCTTTGCCATTCCTCTATACAGATTGATGCCTTGAAATTTTAGACCCAGGTACTCCATAATAGGTTTGTATATTTATTTACCTTTCATGAATGAAAAGGTGAGCGTCTTATACAAAATGTTTCTTATTAAAAAGTTCTTGGCTTCAACATACTGAAATTCAGTTGTATTTTTTTTTAATTTTATTTTATCGTGACTTTAGGGGATACTTCAAAGCCAAGGGAAATTCACAAAAACTTCCAACAGCACTAAGGGCAAGAGGGACCCATCTTTTCATGCTCAATCATGGGACCAATGGCTCATTCTGGAGATTAAGGTCAGTGTGGATGCTACAAACACTCTCTCAGTTGCTTGTGATTTACAATAACGCTCAGTTACCACAGAAGATGAGAGTGGCCTTTAAATAATTGCTAATTCAGGTATGCTCAGAACCTTCTTTTATGCCATGTGGTAGAGGAGGCAGGGCAGTTCAGTGTTGTCTGTCAAGTCACAGAACATCATTCCTGCTTTATTTCCATCCAATTGTCATTGAAAATAAGTAGTCATGAAGCCCAAGTCTTGCCTGGCCTCTGCTATGCTAGTATAATCAAGCCCCAGACAGGGCCCCCTGGTTTAGAGGTCCCTTTGTGGAGTGATTTAGGTAAAGGCAGGATCATGAATAAAGAACATTCACCCTCTTCTTCAGAGTGGGGGTGGGATAGCCTTCCCAAACATCTCTTTTCAGAACCAGTATTTGGCTAAGAGCTTTAATTTCATTAGACAAGTGGGGGCTGGGTTTTTCCATGCATCTCGGCCTCCTTTAATGTGTAAATTACATAGGATTTGCCACTCATTACAATGGTGATATGATTATTGGCCACACTGCACAGGCCTCTGTGATAGGCTAGCTAAGAAGTGGCATGCATGGGAAAAATTGGGTAGCACATTTTTTTTTTTTTTTTTAATCATAAGCCTTCAAGAGAGTTGAATCCACAAACATGAGGACTCCCAATATGTTTTCTCAATGTGCTTTATGCCCAGCTGATTTCTGGGTAGATGTGGCATCCTGGAAGGAGATGGAGTTGTGGGGTGATGGTGGGGGATGTCCTTCTGTATATATGTTTCTCTTATTGGTTGATGAATAAAATACTTAATTGGCCAGTAGCCAGGCAGGAAGTATAGACAGGGCTACCAGACAAGGAGAATTCTGGGGAGAGGACACAGAGAGAGGCAGAGAGAGAGAGAGAGAGAGAGAGAGAGAGAGAGAGAGAGAGAGAGAGAGGGAGAGAGACACGCCATGTAGTTACCGGGAAGATAGGATGCTCTAGGTGTTCTCTGCTAACACCATGTTGAAATACATAGATTAATAGATATGGGTTAATAATCAAGAGAGGTCTAGCCAGTAAGAAGCCTGAGCCAAACAGTTTCTAATTAGTATGTCTCTGTATGCTCATTTGGTGCTAAACAGTTTCCGGACCAGGTGGGACAGAAACTCTGCCTACAGTGTGAAGGCCACTCAAGGTCAAAGGGAGTGATATAGGGTTAGCATTTTAGATTTAGCAGGAAAAGTATTAGCTGCTTGACTACAAAGAGAGAAAACCTTTAGCTCCTGTGAACTTCAATTTCCCCATTTGTAAAAGAGAGAGAACAAATGCCTTCCGCTTGTCTGGTGGTTGCAAAGAAAATGGCCCAAGAACGCCCACAAGGAGTAGCACTATTAGGAGGTGTGGCCTTGTTGGAGTGGGTGTGGTGTTGCTGGAGGAAGTGTGTCACTGAGGATGGGCTTTGAGGTTTTAAACGCTCAAGCAAGTCTGTTTCTTCCTGCTGCCTGTGGATCCAGATGTAGAACTCTCAGCTACCTCTCCAGCACCACGTCTGCCTGAATGCCACCATGCTTCCTGCCATGATGACAATGGACTAAACCCCTGAAACTGTAAGCCAACCCTAATTAAATGTTTTCCTTTATAAGAGTTGCCATGGTCATGGCATCTCTTCACAGTAATAAAACCCAAACTATGACACTATGCCTTTAGGATCTTAAAGAAACTTCATTTATGAAACTGCTGTATGCGTACACTAGGAAACACCATTCAAACTGCTGTGTGTTCCTTATAGTAGCCTTTAGGGAATGCTCTAACTAAATAAATTTTTAAAAAATTAGAGAAATTGGTACAGCACCCCAAATGTTTCATGGAGAGAGTTTGGTAAAAATACTAGTAACTTAAAAGCGCTATATAATATGCTTTAAAATAATGTAATTAATTAATAATTATTGAGGGGCATGAGTGCCCAGCCATAGATGTATGCTGAGGTCAGAAGACATCTTTTTCTGTTGGTTATATCCTACTTTTATGTGGGCTCCAGGCATTGAACAGGTTGCCCATCCTATAATGGTTTATGGAAATATTATTAGGAGACCACATTCAACAAGTGTGTTGCTTCAGAAGCTCCTTGTTAAAATCATTGTTTATTTACTCTTTTTCTTATGATTTATCTAGACTATCATCTCGGGTCACTTTTCTCCCATTTCGAACAAATACACCTCCCCCCACACCCCAGTTTCCCAAGATTGGAGTCTTCTACACTGGTCATGGCTCCAGCCCTTGCTTTTGAGTTGGAAGCTGGGGGACAGAAAGAAACCTCAAAGTCCCTGAAAAGAGATACTGTGATCTTAATAGACCACCAGAGAGAGACAGGCTTCATGGTGAAAATACCCTGGGATTCCAAAATCACGACAGGAGGCCCAACTGCCAATTTGTGTCACAGTTTAAGCATAGTGACCAAGAATTTATTGTCTTCCTCTAAACTCCTAAAGAAAATTTATTCTACAGTAATAGAATGTGATATAATTTCTACCTTTCCTCACTTATTATTTATTTTTGTGTATTAGAAACTGCCAGAAATTCAAACCTTTAGCTTAAAAGCCAGTGACTTATTAATGGTTTATAACACTACCATTTCACTCATTTCCACCTCTACAAAATGACCAATAATAACAATTTATGTTTGTGTAATACTTTTTATTGTAAAGCACATGTATTTCTTTTAGATTTTCAGAGCATATTCCCAAGGGCTCTAGATTAAACAGATATAAATGTTTCTGAGAGAACAAATACATGTATGTGTGTATTTGTTGCTGTGGTAGTGACACAGATTCATGGGAAATTGTGGGTTCTAAAAGAGAACCAAGGCTCCCTTAACACAGTATGTCAGAGTTTGTGGGGCACAATGTGCTTCCCCAAGACTATAATTAATGGAAGAAAGTGGTTAGAAGCAGCAGCATTTTCCAAGGTCTGTAGTTAGCTCTCCAGCTCTCTGTGGAAAAGCTGGCTGCATGGTCTAGTTTCTCCCTAGTTGGTGAAGCAATAGCTGCCTTTGAGAGTATGATCATAAGGAATGAGAATTGTTGGTTGCACTGCCTGCCACAGTATCGGCTTGGAAGATTTTGTACTCAAAGTTTATTCTTCACCATTCTTAAATACCCCAACCAAAGTGAGCAGGCCTTGGCTCCTCTACTCCTGCATTTCCAGCTGTGGCCCCCTTTCAGTCTTGACTGTGATTGCACTGGTTCTTTGGTCCCAGTTTGCACTGAGAGGCCAGCTTGTTTGTCTTCTGTTGTCTACAGACCATGTACTTTTCTCTTTCCTCAATTCAGGCAGTGACAGATCCTGGGGACCACTTTCCCCAAGATGATGTGCAACTGTATCCTACCCTTTGATGAAAGCTAGAAATGAATTCTTGTTTTGACTTTGGGTTTTCCATTCCAGGGAACTAAATACCACATGTCTCAGCCCCTACTTTCCTTACCATTGTCTTTTTGGGGCTTCAACCGGATCCAGCTCACTTGCCCGGTTTGTACCTGAGAGGGGGAGTGTGGATTGAGAAATGGCAGGTAAATACACTTAAGAAAAAGACAAGATAGAGTCAGGAGGGCAATCCAGTGGATACTGAATGTCCCAAGTTTATTCTTCACCATTCTTAAATACCCCAACCAAAAGGGGAATATGGCAAAAAGACTTCTTTATCATGTACAAGGAACAGACTTTCTTCCTTAATTCTCCAAGCATTTGGTAACTACACCTTAGATTCAGTTTCTCATTATCTGGCCTTGAGGGTCAAGAGTTACCACACCTCAGACCAAGTCTGTTGTTATTTAGATAAGACATCTAAGACCAAGATCAAACATCCTACTGTAGCCATGCTTTAGACCTTTAGGTCTTATGACTTACTAAGGACAGTTTTGAACTCTCTGACCTTCAGCCAAGATGAAGTGGAGCCATCTTTATGGGCCTCAACACCTATTCTGACTCACTCTAAACTGCCATTTGGAAACGCCCACTCTGTTACACAACCGGGGCTTCTGGGAGTTGTACTACCTTTGGAATGCTTTAGAACTCCCATATAAGCTACGAGTAAGCATAGACTGACTTTATAGTTTCAAGTGGCAGGGTGTTTCTGGAATGTTGGTATCTAGACCGTTGGAGGGACTCACTCTCTATTATGCCTGACTCAAAATGATTCTGTTTCCCACATTCTCACAGCAGAAACAAGGTAACTCATGTAAAGAGCTATTTCCCATAACTTCTTTGGCTATTTATGCACATGCAATGCATATCCAAGTTTGGCAATTTTCACCAACTTTCTGTACCAAGGAAAATAAATCTTATTTAAAAAGTCTTTAGAGTGACTCACAGTTCACACCGAGGTTCCTTCAGTAAGACCTGGGATAGAGTCACTCTAGGATAACGTCTGAATTCCAGACCCATTCCCAAGAGCTTTTGAGAAAAGGATTTGCTGAAGAACAGGCTTTATTATCTATAACTTCTTTGGCAGTGGACCCCAAGAAAGTTTAAGGACAGGGCAATTGTATGGCATGTGGATTGAATGGATTGATGTTAGAGGCATTGTTATTTCTAGTCTGCCTGAAGGTCATCCACAGAGCAGTCTTCTGACAGCTCAGTCTTGTATTTATTAGTCTGCCTGTGCTTCTCATCAGAAATGGGCCAACCAAGATTTTCTTTGTTTGTTTGTTTTTGTGTTCTTTACCATGTCTGCCCAGAGTCAGCACCGTTTCTTACTAGATATCATCAGAAATGCCTAGGATGAATATTAATTGCCAAGTCTAGCACTAGGACAGGGATATTTTGGGTGGACCAAATAAGTAATATCACTGGCAGCTGCTAAGCACTAGTTACTACCTGGGGCATCAGAGAACACTACCAGCTTAACTTTGAACAGCTTAAGAATCCAAAGACTGAAGAAAAAGTGTTTTCAGATAAGAGAGTTAAGTGATTGCAGTTTCTGAAATTCTTTATGAAGGTTGGCAAGGACACTTTCCCATTTTGCTCCTCTATGCAAGTGGAGCAAAACCATGAACTGGATTTCTTTCGTGCAGAAAAATAATGAGTCTATGTAGGGGCAGAGAACAAATACTTTCCACCACATTGTGATAATTGATTTATATTCTCTTGAACTATTTGTGATGAAGGTTATAAATTTGGAACAGGTGGCTCTAGTCTGGATCCTAGAAATCACTACTCCTTCAGTTTTTGTCTTAAACTATTGATGCTACTTTGTGGATTCTTTATCAAAAGCTTTGAGAACTACTACAGTATATAAGGCCAAATATTTTTATTTAATTATATGCCCTGACATCAACGAGTATAACTTGCAATCCAAGGGCATTCTGAACTGCTGCAGATGGTAGAGGTGGCTAACACTACACATTTGGTTAGAAAACATCATGGATATAAATGCCCTTGTCTTTTTTCCTCTGGGATCAGTGGTGAGCTTTATGAACAGAGTGAACACCCATCTGCCTGGAAAATTGCCTGAAGGCAGGGTGATGGACGAGATGTCTTCCTTAGATCCCTTCCAAGCCTCTGACTCAGACTGCATTGTTGCCAGCTAATGGAGTTAGCTCTGGTGGAGTAAACCCAGAACTCCAGCCTGTGTGCAGAATGCCCAAACACTTGTTGAGTTTAGTTAAGAACAAGTTCCTTTTTCCATCTCTGTGGAGCCCGGCTGCCTCAGAAACTCTCTCTGCAGACTTCACTCCATGTGTGGGGCTCTAATCGGAAGTGATGAATGGATGAATATGAATGTATTGTGCTGAGGCACTACTCTCTTTTAGGCTAAAATTTTCCATGATTTGTTTGTCTTCAAGGGGCATGGCATGGAGCCCAAAGGCATTATTGAAGACCCTTGCCATGGTGATGGTCTAATGGGATCAGTATGGACTTGGGCCAACAGTCTGTTGCTGTTGATGGTACTTCTACCTGAGCAGATGTGATGCAGTTGTACTTACAGTTGGTGGCTATTAAGTTCTCCTTTATAATTCTAATAAGCAAAGAGACAGCAGTACACTTTTGCTCTAATATATATAATTTAGTTTTTAAAACTTAAATTTTAAAGTAAGCCATATGGTCTTTAAAAAATTTTAAGAGAGCAGAAAAGTATCGAGGCTCAAACATAAATAATCTTAAAGCCATAACCCAGAAATAATCACTACTAACTAATACTGCAGTACATGGCCAACAGTTGACATTTTTTAAGTGGACTGAGACTGTGAGAAGTGACATGTGCTCACATCCTGCTAGATGATGTATGTTTCCCCTGAAGAAAAATTGCCTATTATGTCAAATAAAAAATGTTAAAGTTAATTAATCTATTTATTTTTGTATATGGAGGATGAGTGTGTGTGTGTGTGTGTGTGTGTGTGTGTGTGTGTGTGTGTGTGTGTCTGTATTTGCAGTTGTGTGCATGACTGTGTGGAAGTCAGAAAACAACCCCTAGTATCAGGCCTCATCTTCCATGGTGCTTGAGATTGCATCTCTTTGCTATACTGTAGTAGCTGGCCCACTAGCTTCCAGGATTCTCTTGTCCTGCCTCCTACCTTGCCTGAGGAGGACTGGGATTGCAGGTCTGCATGCACTGTCACACCCAGCTTCATGAGGTTACACACTGAGCCGTCTCCCAGCCCTACAATGGGAAATTTTAATTCTGACTTCAAGGCAATAGAGATTCTTGCTGTTTTAGAAGTGAGTAATTTTTCTTTTACCATTCTTTAGACTATGCCTTGAAAAAGTTGTGTGAGCTACTTTTTGCTGTCCACTTCCACCCCAGTCCCACCTCTGATCACGTGAAGCCTGGTAGTTTGCACCATCATGCCTCCTGTTTCCATCATCACATAGCAGTTGGCTTCCATCCAAGTCCATCACTTCCTCTTGGTCTTTTAATTTTTTGAAAATAAATAATGCTTTCTTTTAAATAATTTAAATCACTTTGTAGAATGTTACTTGACTTGGAACAATAAAATCTTTCAAAAAGGGGCTCCTGGTTGGCTGCCTAATTACATTTGTACTCTATGTAAATTGATCCCTCTACTTCGGTGCTGTCCATTTAATATTTCAAATTCCTACATCAGCAGTGCAATTAATTTATATGTTTTATGGACTTTGAGTTGATCACAATTAGAAACATTTCATATGCATATTAGAATTTTGATAGTTTTCTAGATTTTCCTTTCTAATTTCACATGTGGAATTTTGTTTAAAAAATGTGTGTTTTTGGACCCATGTTCTGGTAGTGTACTTACAATTTCTGTGCATGCTGTTATTTATTTAAAATTCTCAAGGGATCATTTTTGTAATTCATTGCTACCAGCAGTTATTCTATTGACTGGTCTGTTTGTTATATATTATTTAATCTCTAAAAATACAAACATTATGAGAGCAAGGAGATTTTTGTTGTTCCTGATTATATTTCCAGCATCTAGAATAAGTCTCTCACATAGTAGGCTCTCAACAAACATTAGTTTATTGAGTAAATAGCTGACTAAAGTATACACATGTTTACAGTATGTGCAGTTTTTGATGACTGCTTGGTGTTCTCTAAAAGATCTGTGCCAAGATGTAGTTAAGTGTTTATCTGCTGTTTACATTTATGTGACCTCACATTCTAGGGGACAAAAATCTTTGTCCCTAGATCTGAGCTTTGCTTCAGGACAGTTCCTAAATGTACACTACATTAAGTGAAAGCTTAAGGATTAAGCATTGTCTTTATAAATTTGTATAGATGGAACCTGAAGTGTCATGTCCCCTCCCCTCTGCTCGTATGTTTGGATGCATGGTTCCCAGTTGGAGCTGCTGTGTTAGGACACTGTGAAAGTTTGGGGCGTGGGCCTGGCTGGCAGAGGACAGTCACTAGGAACAAACCTGGAAGCTTAGCCTGGCCCTTCCTCAGTCTCCTCTGCTTCCTGTTGAGCCAACATTGCTGCTTCCTGCTCTCCCTGCCTGCTGTTCTGAGCTGCTCCTGTTGCCCTGTCTTCCCCACTGTGGACTGAAAGCCTCTGATGCTGTGAGCCAAAAGAAATTCTCTCTCCCTGAAGCTGCTTCTGTCGCAAGGTTTTGTGTTTTGTCACAACGATGCACAAAGTAACTAAAACACAGCTTTGACTATACAGCCCCTTAGTACATCAGTAAAAGTTTTATATCCCCACAAAACAATGAACCAAAGTGTGTGTGTGTGTGTGTGTGTGTGTGTGTGTGTGTGTGTGTGTGTGTATTTTCTACATCCCTGGCTTATAGAATAATGTTTCAGCTTTCAGTTTTGGAATTCTTTTTTATCATCACTATTATATAATGTGTTGGTTAGTTTTTGTCAGCTTGATGCATAGCTGGGAAGAGGGACTCTCAAATGAAGATCGGCTTCTATCAGATCAGCATGTAGGCAAGACTGGATTGCGTTTTCTTGAATAACAATTGATGTGAGTGGACTCAGCCGACTGTGGGTAAGGCCACCTCTGGATAGGTAACCCTTGGTTGTACAAGAAGCAGGCTGACACTCAGTTCTAAATGGGGTGTCTTCATCACACCCCTTCCCTCGAGACCCAGGGATCTACACAGAAGAGGAGACAGAATGATTCTAAGAGGCAGATGTGATAAATGACTCCAAGAGAATAAATAGTGTCTTCTAGACACATCAGGAATGACGCACATATGAACTCACAGAGACTGTGGCAGCATGCACAAGACCTACAGGTGCAAACCAAACAGGGTCCCACCACTTAGAGGAGGAAATGAACACATGACTACGAAGCTACTTGCAACGGATTCTGCTGGCAAAGGGGAAAACAGTGTCTGCATCAGAGTCACTGCACATACCAACCATACTCCAGGGCAGGCCCCATGCCCAGGAGAAGTTGACTAACACAAAAGAGACTTCGTGGTATTTTTTATGGAACTTTTGTTCTGGCATTTTTTTTTTTTTGTCTTATTGGGTTTCTTTTTTCTATGTTTGCTTTGATTTTCTTAACAAAAATTATTTGAGAGAGAGAGATGGGCACCTGAATTTGTGGGGAGAATTGGGGTTGGGGGAGGTAAAGCATGATCAAGATGTATTGTATGAAAACAAATTTAAATAACAAAAGAGAAATTTAGATTGCAAATCCTTAGAAAATGTTTATCTAGGCAAGCCCATTTTATCATAAAATTACTAATAGATAATTTATATACATCTGTTTTTAAAGCTAATGTCTCAGAGAAAGAGGGAGGGAGGGAGGGAGGGAGAGAGAGAGAGAGAGAGAGAGAGAGAGAGAGAGAGAGAGAGAGAGAGAGAAAAGACAGCATAGACAGCAGACTGAGCAAGTCAGTAAGCTTCCTCCGTGGCCTTTGTTTCAGTTCCTGCCTCCAGGTTCCTGCCCTGACTTCCCTTCCTGATGGAATGCAGCTGTGAGCTGAAACAAACATGTTCCTCCCCCATTTTTTTTTTTTTTTTTGGTGGTGTTTATCAATCAATAGAGACCTAACTAAGACAGTTAGCCAAGGTACCTCTAATGGCTTTGATAAAAACTTGCAAACTCTACTAGCATTGTAGAGTTTATTTGCTTGTTGACATCATTTCACACTGCGATGTTTGAATTACTTCTGGATAGCTTTCCTCTCCTCAGGGACTTGAGCTGTAAATATTTTAGTATATTATGTTGTAGTAGTTTACATCTTAGTGCACAAACAAATGAGAGAGAGGTTGGGAAGAGGAGGAGCCTCTGTGTGTGCACATGAATGACAGTGAAATAGATATGCAGAGAGAGGAGATCAAATGTGGGCACTTTGTGGTTGTTACAGAATTCAAGTCCATATTTCTGTCTTTGCTTGATTAGCCAGAACTCATTCATGCCTCAAATAGGGGGGCAGGGTTAGAGGCTTCTTGCAGAACCCCTAGTAGAGTAATGCATTGTGTTTTTAGGGCGATGTTAAAAATATCTCTCACTTTCTTGAAGTCAAGACTATAGGGTACTCATCTGTAGGCATGATGGCTCCAATTCTGGTCAAATGGTCTACATCTTCCAGTTCCTATGGCAACAGTGAGAACTTGGCTAGTACTATTCATAAAGTTTAGACAAATAAATAGAATCAGCACCAGTCTTTTCAATGATGTGCTTGCTTGTCCTGCAATGGAGGAGAAGCGGTATTCAGTTCACCCACCTTTAGAGTTCTCCTTGGTGTTTGGGAACAGTTCCAACTTGGATAATTACATTCTGCTGATCTAAAATCCCCCTGTAGTTTCCTTCGGATGAGCTGCCTTCATTTCCCTCTCTACACTTCGCAGCACAGTGTTACTGACACCCACTGATTGCTCCATTCCACAGAAGAGCTGGTTACATTTCACCACCAGGAAGGTGATCCCGGGGTAAATGTTCAGAGTCTGCAGCCTGCTTGGTCCTTTAAGTGGAGAAACACACACCTGATGGATTAGTAAAATTCCTGACTTGAAACTCTAGCTGGTGGAGGAAGTTTCTGTTAGGCTATAAATTTAGCTCTAGTAATTTAAAAAATAAGAAATCTTGCTAGGAATATACAGTCTTTTTTTTTTTTCTTCACTCAACACATAATACCATACAGACTGCTAAGTGTGAAATATATTGATAAGATCTGAAGTGATATGGATACTACGACATCCCCATAACAATATGTTAACACTATTGTAAAGATCTTCCAATAGGCTTCAATGAATTAGCATTGAGGTCCTTTTGTCTTTCTGGCATGTTTGCTTTTTGAAGTAGTTTATCTCATCCCTGGTTAACAGCTTCTGTTTGCTAAAACAGAGAGACATAATATTGATTTTTCATCCCCCCCAATAAGTAATACTTGGTGGTGGTTTATTCAATGTTAAAAAAATTGAAGGTCAATGTAAAATTAAAAGGCTCTTAAACAAAATAAAAAGATTGACTTTGTTATAGCCAAGAAATTGCCTATGATGGACTCAGTGGATTTGTATGGGACATGCACAAAACATCCCGGAGTCAGAATGTACACTCCCAAGGAATTCATTTTAGTTGGGGGTAGACTTAGTGGGGGAAAATCTCTATGAGGAAAAAAAAAAAGCCCTGTGGCACACTCAAAGGGGTTTTATAGTCTTTAATTCTGTCAAACCACTGTTATATGAAAGATGTTCAGTTTGTAATGATCAGGCTAGAGATGTGATTGTGTCTATCTAATTAAATACAATAGCTATTAGATGACAGAAAGATCGAACCACCTTTAGGGGTCAGATAGAAGCCTGGAGTGACCTCACTTAGCACCAGGCTTGTTTTCCTGTTCTTAGATCAGTCCTGTTTTGCTAACTACGTGAAAGCATGTATAGTAACACTGCTGTTTGCTTTATACCAGCAGCCTCCCCAGAGATTGTACTTGGTTTACTCAGGCTCTGGGGATTAAGCCTGTGTAGGCTTCCCTTCTATTTGAAATGTACGCTATTGATATCAGTGCTTAGAGAGAACCAGCCTCTGCAATGAACAGATCATGCCTGGCTCCGTGAAGTCTACATTGCATAGCGAGATGTATAGGCTGGGTGGACAGGGGCCAACACAGGCTTTTGCTCTGGAAAGCAAGTACTAAACGATGAGGTAAAGGGTATTTTCCTGTCCTGGTCCTTAATGTTCAGTCTCTTTCTATGGGCTACACAAATAGATTTGAGCCACTTTCTGGAGAGGCCATCCACTGTCATCTCATAGGTGGTAGTGGAGCTACTGTATAAATGTTTCCTGTCTGCCATGCGGTACTGTCTTTAAAATAAGCATGCCCCTCCCCTTGCTCATTTACAAGCAGTTGGAATCAATTTTCATGGACTTCTTCCAACCAGGACTGTATCCAAACTGTTTTGGGTGTTTTTTTTTTTTTTTTTTTTTTTTTTTTTTTTTTTTTGAACCTTCTATTCTATATTTACTGTATTTAATGAAAAGCCTGGATCCCCCAGTACTGATCAGTGAACCCATGGTGGTCTTTCAAAAGCCTCACTGATTCTTGTTACATTTGTTGAAAGAGACAAAACACCCAGGGGCTGTTGTTATTAGTGAGCTGCTTCTTGCTTCTCTACATTTAGGCTGTTCCCTGGTATCTTCCTTCACTGACTACACACTTCCATTGTCTGTATATAGCTCCTGATTCAGGGAGAAACACAGTTCTGCTGAAGGCAGATTGGCCTCATGGCTGTTGCATAAAATGCAGACTTTGGTGTCCACTATGTGCTAAGCCTACCCAGGTTAATGTTCCTCTACTTGGACTTTTGGAAAAAAGACTCGCAAATTGTCGCCTACAAAGGGACATTTCAGTGCTGAGTTTTATTTCATGAGATTAAAAGTGAAACATGTAACCACAAAGCTGGTTTATGTCATTCCTCTGTCGGAGTCAGCAGTCACGCCAAAAATTAGATATTTGATAGGCCTGTGAGAGAAACAGATGCCGAGAGATGCCATTCCCACAATTTAGACTCCTTCTTATCTTTAAGTGAGAAAGAACATTCCAGATGAAGAAAATCTATTTTATTGGCTTTAAAATATAGCAAGGAAAACGTAGAAATAAAAAAAGGTAATTTAAAACTGATGTCATTCTCGGGAACTTATAAACTTGAAATTGGTGTTTCCAACAGCCAAAAAAAAAAAAAAAAAAAAAAGTCATTTAAGACACGCTTAGTTGTTATGTTCATTTATGTACATTTTTACCTCAGCTATGGCGCTGTAATAGAGAGAAAATATTCACAGATACACTCACACGTAGGATGTAAATGCTCACAAGGAAAAGACAGGAGAAGTCCATAAACCTCCAAAAGGCTAAAACATCTAAAAAGTATTTTCTCAGACAGTTTTGTTTTTTGTTTTTCTCTTTGGGGGAAGCATTTTGTGTTCCATTCTTTTTATTTAATTCTGCCAGCTGTCTGCTAAACAAATCTAGCCAGGTGGGGCTTACAACCCATGACTAAAACACCTACCAGTGCAGCTGTCCAGCTTGCCCGGAGGAAGAATCCAGACAAATGGCAGGAACGAAGAGAGTGTTTTGTTTTCAAGAAAGTGGCTACTGTACCTTCTCTGGCTTCAGTTTTTGTTCTATTTGCCCAAGTTAGCTTATACTTCCTAAGGTTTTATGGTAACATAGAGAAATAATACCACTCTTTAAACATTAGTGTATTTTTGTTACAGTCTAGCCTAATGTATTATAATTTGCCGTTAAATACCCGTTTTATTTTATGTTACAGAAGTGAGCTGTGTAGATTCTGTGGTGGTTGTTTTTGAGTTGCTGATTGCTCCCCCCCCACACACACCTCGAGTGCATGTTATTAATGAATTGTGACTGAACTTTGTTTCTTAATATCACATAATTAAGTATGTAGCTATTTAGAGGTGAAGGTTGGCATGGCTCACCCGCCAGCAGAGGAACAGAACAGGCCTCTTTGCACTGCATCATCAGCCGACCTCAACTGTGAATTTCTAGTCAGCAAATGGGCTCTTCATTTGGTGCATTTGAGCAGAGGAAGGGAAGAACCAGGCTAAAAATGTTCACGTCGCCATCTGATCTGCAGTTCTATTGATGACAGATCAATGCATACACTGCTCAGTGACTTCGTCATTTATCTAACACTTATCAATTCAGTGGATCTAAAAATGCTTGTCAAACCTGCCTAAAATCCTATTATTATAGCCAGAAAACACTCTAAGAATTAGTTAGTCTCAGCACTTGGTTCCTGCAGCAGTTAGAAAGGTGGGATGCTCAAGGCAGCTTTAGGACCAGGCGGGTGCTGAATGCAGCCAGACCTGAAACTCTGCAGGGAAGTACCTGGGACATCAACACACTGACTCCCTTCAGAGAAGCAGCTGCTCCACACACAGGGACACACAGTCCCAGGCTGTGATTTGCATTCACCGTTAAAAGAAAATAGGACTCACTGGAATAGTAAGGATACAAGTCATCATGTAACTGTGGAGGGTATTTGGTTATATCCACACTTCCAGCTGTCTTATTCTGCCCTTTACAGGGACACAAAGAGACAGTGCCCATGATCTGAGCTGTAAGGACCAAAAATGGTAGAGATTCAGAAGGCGCAGTGAGGCCACAATACCACTCCAGTGCTTTTGTTTCTGTTGTCTGGGGGTGATAATGACCCAAGTTACATAAGCCAAAGGAAAGAAGGCCAATTATTTGTAAGAAATTGAACCAAGCCTTGCATTTGTTGGTATTTAGTGAAGAGGAGTAATGGGAACTTTGGCAAATTTGATATAGATATATATCAATATATATTTGCACAACAAAAGCATTCCACAAAGTAGTTACAACATTACTCAGATCTCAGAGCATTTACAGATAGATGCATTTTAGTACTAAGAAAGTTCCCTATTACAAAGGTGCTAACCATACTGGCTAAAGCTCCTTGAGATCCAACCCAGGAGCAACATGCAGTAGCAGCCACTTTTGTTTCAATTCTGTGCTTCCTTTGGGAATTTGGGCCTAAAGCTGGACAGAGTGAGCAGCAAGCATATTGCTGTGTTAGTCACTGTGGTTAATCAGGAGTAAACTTCGACACACACATCTCTCAATTATTACAAACAAAGCATCATTTGTCCTCATCCTAGGACACTGATAAGAAGAGAGTATCTGTTTAACACAGTTACCCCCAAGCCATGTAAGTCAGATGTGGAGTTTTGCACAAAAAAATTAGAAAGGAAATTATGTAACATTTCCTTCCTTTTCTTTCATTATGCATGCACGTGCAACTGAATCTGTTCATATTTAAATTCTCTTTAAATAAATCTTTAAATGTGGGCAAGGGCTGTTCCATAATGGAGTGCAGACAAGCAAATCTTTAATACATGTTTTTTTTTTTATATTTTCTCCATTTATAGATTGATGAGTAGAGAAACAAAGGAATAAATAATTGGCACTTGTAGAAATACAAATCAGTCTATAGTTAGACAGACATCTTTCACATCTCAACTTTGAACCCTGTGGTCAGGATAAAGCACTGTTCTGAGCTAGAAAGTTGTCTCCAAAGTTACCTCCTCTGATAAGATCATGTACAGTGGTAATGGCTGGGAACAAACGAAGTTTGTAACCAACAGAACGATTTGCTTTCCCACACTTCCTGAGATGGCAAGTCCTTTTGCAGACAGTAGTTTCATAAAGCAAATGCCCTTGAAATAGTTACTCTACAATGTAGACACTAACTTTCTCTGTATGTCTACATTGCACAGTGGTGAAGGATATTTTTTAGTTTTGCATCTTCTTCACCTTCCTAGGCTGCTGTCTCAAAACATAGCCCCTATACTTTGTGAAAATTAGTTACCTCTTTCAAGTTTTCCATCTTTTTTTTTCTCACTTCCAATCCCTGTTATCATACACTAGACTTGAGTATTTAACCCTTAAATGATTTATCTTTGAAAAAAACAGCAATGAATCTCTCCTACATCTTAAGAATATTTTTAACATAAAAATAATGGTGGCCTTTGGAAATGGCTCAATGAATAAAGTACTTGCTACAAAATATGAGGAGGGTCCAAGTGCATCTACCCAGTACCTTTGTAAAGCCAGGGATGTCCATTTGTCATTAGTGAGATGGGAAGATAGACACAGGAGATGGATACAGGCAAATCCCTGGAACCTCACGGTACAGCTAGCCATTGCTCAGCGCTGAAACTACAAAGTGAGCCCTGCTCCAAAAAGGGTAAAAGGAGAAGACCAACACCAGAGGTTGTCCCTTGACACCCCCAACATGCTTTACAAACACGCGCGCACGCACACACACACACCCCTTATAATGAGTCAATCTGAGCATATGAACCCATATAAAATAGAAATGTCCAAATTCTCTCTTTGCTCCAGTACTAAAGGAACGTAAGGCAGCAGAATCTTGTGCCTCTTTTATCTGCATGCCCTGATTTTGGCATCTTTTGGATTTTAGCTCAGCATCCTAACAGTGTGTTTCTGTATCATGCAGGTAGAAGGGAGAACCAGAGGCTCATTTAACAGTGTGAATGTTCCCAATGCATCACAATTAAAAAGACACCTGTGCTTTTTAACTTTCTGCAGATCCACTCTGAATGTGTCCTGTTTGAATCTGCCGAACTTTTATATTTTATTCTATTCTTCTTTCATCATCTCCCTTTCTTTCCTTTTTTTGTTGCCTCTCTCCTTCCTTCTCTCATTTCTTTCTTCTGTTTTCTTGTAGGGTTTTTGCTTTTTCCAATGTTTTGAGTTTGGCTCCTTTTCATCATCTCTCATTTTACTCCTCTTCTTCTTGCTGAACTTAAAAATATGCCTGTAGCTTACAGTTTTCTAGTGTCATAGAAATTCCAAACAAAAATAGTGTCAATTATTTGCTATAGTCCAACAAGGAGCATTTTATTGCAAAGACATGATACATAGTGAATCCCTTTTCTATTGAGCATAGTTTTCAATTTCATAATAAGAATTACTAGTATTTTAAAGATCTGTAAGGCTCTCCACTCATACTATTTTGTTTAAGTACTTGCCCTCATGAACAGCTCTGCCTTCACCCAGCAACTACCTGGCCAGACCGCACAGAGGCAGGCCCTCTCTGGTCTCATGCCATGCTGTTTACAAGGCAGTCTTGTATAGCTATGTTTAGATCCTGTTACATTTCTACTTAGATCTTTTTTTTTATTTTTTTGGCACAATGGAATTTAATGAGAAGAAAAGTGTGCTTTTAGTTTACATTTTCAGAAGGACTTATGGTTACGCAGGATATGTAAAACCACGTTTACCCCGGAATAAGCAAAGGCCCTATTCAGAGGGAACAACATATCCCACCTGAATCATAACTGAAGATATCTCTTTAAAAGCTTTTGAAGGGATCATACACTAAAACGCATTTTTCTGAAGTCTGCAAGCTTCCTACCTTCTGTTGACGTCCACCATGAGTTTGGTAACAAGTCTGGTGTGTCGATCCTTTGTAGATCCCATGGCTGTGCCTCAGCAAGGGTGGGGCTGTGTCCTGAGACATCTGTGGGCCAGAGGGGCTGGCAGGGACGGCAGAGCTTTCCATTGAAGTGTGTGCTCACAGCTAATGCAAGAACATTCGACCTGAGGCAACGACTTCCACATATCAACGCCTTGTCAGTGGATGTTTTCAAAGACTACACAGGAGGGGAGTACCCGCTTTAGAGACAGTCAGCCTTCCTGGATTTTACCATCTCTGTGGCATGAAAAAGAGAGTAGAAGCCCAGGAGGGGAAGACTGCAGTAAGAAAGTAAATTGCTGGTTGGCTTTGTTACTGGTAATTTACAATATAACAACTTTCTATACATTCAGAGCACATTCGATTCTTTCACTATGAGAGAATTTAGTCTGTGGGTGAGTGGTTCTGGACCCATCATTGTGGCACATCCATGATTCTTTGGGAGGTGTTTCACAAATAATTTGTGGCTAATAATTATCTTCATGTGACTTACTTAACAATGAATCAGGGCAGAGGACTCAAAAGTTATCCCTGTAGTGATTTCTTTCTCATTGGCTGCTGTTCCCATGCTATTTGTGAGTGAATGAGATGGTGGTAGAGCCAACTTCCTGGGGTTTGTGTAAAGCCTTAAACATTTACAGAACTGTGTTCCACGTGTGAATATCAGTTGCCATGTGTTTTAGAGTAGGAACAAAAGCCAAAGTCTGAAAGCCATTGCTTTAGGATTTAATTGTTAATACATTTATTTGTTTGTATGTGGCTTCATTATAACATTTATATAATAATGAAACAGTATGATTTTTGTTAATCACTCCAAGGATGTGCAGTTGCTTTTCCTATGGACAGGTCATCACTCACATACCTGGAATATTGGGCAAATGTGCACTCTCTTGTGATTTCAGTCTTGATTCAGAAGACAGATTGCTGTGATGACCAGGTTGAATCCGTGGGTGGAAGTTATGCCTGGGGCCCCCGGAAGACTTGGTATATGAAAGATGTGCTGCAAAAGGGAGTGCTTATTAAAGTGGGTCCCAAATGGGACTTGGAGAAGGCAGTTCTCAGCGGCCTTCGTTTCCTTAACTTACAGTGCTTCAGTCTTGGTGGACATATCTAGGACCTATGGAAATTGTGATGTGACAATACTTCATCTATGCATTATCTTACCTGCATCTGCTTTTCTAGAAGTAACTGCACAGAGACAGGACTCTCTTGCTTGTAGTTATATTGACAGTAGCTGTGCCACCTACAGCAGGACCTGCTATACAATGGAAGGACAGTAAACAATTGCTGAATAAAGAAAGTGCCCCTGCTTTCCCTCTAAGTCAGGCTTACATTGGCACCATCTCAGCCCTGTGTTGAAGGCTTTTTTCAAGTCTTCTCACTAACAGAGCAGTTCAAAAGACATCAATGGACATGCTATTGCTTTTTATTTTCCTAAGGGGGAAAGAAGAGAAAAAAAAATCAGACATCATTTTCACTAGCTAACACGATATATTTCTGGTTTCTTGCCTTACTTGGCAAAGGGAAAGCCCAGGTTGAACTGTTTAGATCTAAAGATAAAGGACCCAGTCTCCCGTTTTGAAGACTGGGCTTTTACAAGTGGTTTCAAAGTTGATTGGGCACGTAAAGTCTAATGAAGACAGATCCTGGGAGAGCTAAGAAATTCTATCTGATGAGAGGCCTGAGTGTGAACACACCACACCATAACCATGTGGAAACAATAGCCTGAATGGCAACAAAGGTTTCTGAATAATGAGAGAAGTGCCATTGTTCTTGAAGGTCCAATTTGGTAAACATCATACAGTGCTGACTCATCAGGACTGAAATCCAATAATGAATCACCAGTGTGCGTTAGCTCCAGCACTGGAATTCCCATCACAGAACCAGCTATAGCATCAGCCACAACTCAAACAGGTCACTGAAAGGTGCATTTCATCAGCCAGCAATTTAATTCATATCAAAGCGACTTTACCCCAAGTGAGTGGCAACCGGCTACTTTCAAAAGCTCAACTGCTTGGAGGAAATGAGTTATGTTATTTATTCCCCCATTAGAAGGTAATAATCTGGAATCCTTCGTATTTTAAAAGTTGCTTCCTCAAATTCCGAAACAAACAATGTAAAAAAAAAAATGCCTGCTATCTTTGTATCTTAATCACATTCGGTAATGAAGCCCTTTAGATAATTGGCATGGCTTCCTAGTAGGCCAAAGTTTCTTTCAAGTTACAAACACTCACAAAAGGTTTACATTCGAAGGAACTGCTTTGGAGATGGGCAGATTTAGTTTGTAAGTACAAAGTGAACATGCAAATTGCCTTATCTTGTGGGATTCACAAACAACCATCATTCAGATTGATTTAATACATGCCTTTTTATCTCTAAAAGTGTTAATTAGAAAATAGGGACAGTTCTCTGAACACTTAAGAGTAATAAATAGATCAAAACAGCATCCATGCTTCTGTGATGGGACATCTGAAGGCTTTGTAAAGGGATTAATACAATTGTCAAAAAGCCCACAGTATACATATTTAATGGTGCCACCAAGCTACAGTTACATTTTGACTACTTTACTGTTAAGCCTTCCCATATTCACTGTGCTCAGGAAACAGACACTTTGTACAACTTTTGATCCATATTTGAAGTTTCCATCTTATTTTAATTTTTCTGCAGTGCAACTCCAAACACATGCTTCGTGAAGATTTTAAAACAAGCTAATGTAAGAATAACGATAGTTCAGGAAATAAATGGGCTTCTGCATGGACAAAACTAGTACAAAAATTGAATTAATATATTTCCATTGGAATGGAAGACACAAGGCCATTTTCTGACAGTTTGTCCTCACTTTGAAATTTATTCACAAAGTTGACAAGCATGGCTACCGAGGAGTCAACTTGGCTGCCACTGCTTGGCTTGGTGACAGAAGATGTTATGTATGTATTCTGGTTTGTTTGCAAAACAGATATAATTGTGGTATCTTTTTGCACAGGGTCTTTTGGGGGGGATTGAATAAGACCAGGGTGAACAGTGAGTGTTGTGAAGTTATGATAACTGAGTGCTTGCTTATAAACTCAGATGCTGATTCTCAGCAGCTCACCTCCATGGCCACCTTACACTCACCACTGAAGCAGGAGTGGAACACCTCTCCACATGTGTGAGAGCCACTAGACAAGCAATCCAGTCTCTGAGGACATGACTTGCCCTGCTTTCCAGTAGAACTTAAGAGGTCAAGACACTGTTCTAGGCCACTGACTTTTCAATGCCTCCATTTGCATATGTGTTTTTAAATCTATATTTCTATTTTTTAATAAAATTTAATTAGTATATAAAAGCACTTATTTGCAGCATTCCACACATGTGTATGTATTTTGCTGCTCATACACACCTTTCTATTACCTTTCCTTCTTCTCTCTCCTCCTCTGGTCTCTCCTTTCTCACAAATCATCTTCCGTCTACTTCTGTATCTTTAAAGAATATTCTACACCATGCAACTCTGCATGCCATCCTGGTACAATGGCCACTCGAATTTTCTCTGTACTCTTTTAATTTTAGCACTTGTGATGCTAAAATTAGCAGTCTTCAAGTTTCACAGTTTGGCCTTTATTGAATGTTTTGCTTTAACTAATAGGATATGCAGACGCCTAAATCACACAAAGAATAAAACATTGTATAATGGAAACATCCCTGTCTACCCTTTGATGTTCCTTCTTTGTGAGGAAATAGTGTCACTGACCATTTCAGAGATTGACTTAGATTTTACCCTTTCTTGCCTTTTCACTTTTCTTTTTCGGTTCTTCAAACCGTTTTCTTTTCCTCACCACATTTGCTAAGCCTAGTGCTACACATCCTTTGCTTTTGAACCCAAGAATTTTACTTCCCAGGCTTTGAGTTTTCAAGGTCACCTTCTTCCGAGCTTGCTATCAAATGGCCTTTACCTCTCTCTCTCTCTCTCTCTCTCTCTCTCTCTCTCTCTCTCTCTCTCTCTTCATTCTTTCAGGTAGACTCCTACCTGCTATGCAGGAACACTCCACTTCCTCTTCTTGGGATTCCTTTCCATTAACTGCTTTCTCTACTTTCCCTTGAAGATGATCACCCTAGAAGGGAAAATGAAGAAGCACTAGTGGTTAGAAGCTACTGAGAGTGTTTTTTTTTTTTTTAAGTTTGCTCTCAACTTTGTTTTTATTTATTTCAAGTATGATGAGCTAGCATTCATATGTCATCTATTGACTTTCTTCATTAATCTCTTATTTTCTTATGAAAACATCAAGACAACCATCACTCTCATCTTACAGTGGAGGAGACATATGTACAGAGTTGAGTAGTTTGTCCAAAGTCCCACACTTCTAAGAGGCAGAGCCAGAATGTAAAATTAGCTTTACAGCAGATGTGCCTCTGTGCTCTGCAGCCTCTCCTGGCCTTGTCCCTCAGCTGGTTCTCATGTGACTCACATATGATGACATCCCTGGATTATGTTGCTTGCTAACTCACTATGCATTTTGAAGTGTCCCAAATCTCCCTTTTCCAGGATTCTTCTTCCCTTTCACATGTCTTCGTTCTACTCATCGCCGATGAGTTCCACACGAGAAAGAGCTGATGAAGGCCCAGAAAGAATCACTTGTTAGGGGTTACAACATGGCAGCAGCAGAAAGAGGACAGAAATACAGGGCTTTGGACTCTGGCATCCACCCTGCCCTGCCCTCCTCTGAGAAGCTTCAACTTTAAATAAGTTCTTGTCCAAGACACCATGTCCATAACTCTTTTTTCAGATCCTCCTTTCCCCTGGGAGGTGGGGAATCCCATAATTTCACAAGTGACTCTTCTTTCCACTGCCTCTTTTGTTTATACATGTTTTTATTTCCATTACTAAGAAACACTAACAGAAACCCTCTGGACCTAGTTTTTTTTTTTTTTTTTTCTCCTCAACTAACTCTCTTTCACCCCTATCGCATCTCACCCACCCCCACTCTCACAGCAGCAGCTCCTGAGGGGTCAGGCATCTTCATATACCAGAGACCACTCTGATTCTAGGCAGATGTGTAGCGTTTCCACTCAGTGCCTCACACCAAGCAATTAGTCTCTTGTTGCTCTTTTAACCCAGAAATTTATTGCACAAATCTGCCTCCCCACTTTCCTCCCTGTCTTAGAAACTGTGCTTTAGAGTTGGTCTAGAATCCTATACTCTATGGTTTCTGGGTCCTACCTTGTTACTACCACTGTCCACCAGCCTGTGAGATCCAATCTCTGCCTTCCAGCCTCATGACTGGGGTTCTCCTAACCCTTGATTGGTGGACTTGCCTGTGCTTCAGGAGCCTCTAGTCCCTTTTCTGATCTTTCAGTATCACCTGCTTTTGTTCCCCTGGAACAATTAAGCGATGCTTAATTCTGAAGCAAGGCAAATTCCTCTCTGAAATTTCCCAGTGTTTTGTTGCTCCAATGAACCTCTTGCCATCACAAATAGGTTGTTGACATGGGAGGCAGAATTGATATGCCAGACTCCAGTGTCTTCTAGAAAGTGCATGCAGTGTAGCTAACTGCCTATTGTGAGTGATTTCATATGTAGACTTGGCAGCACCAAATGCCTGTGCTCACTCACACACTAGCACTGCACATCCCCCCCCTTTGCTGATAACTCAGTCCAAATTCTCTTCCTGGGTGACCAGTGCTGCTTCTTCACCCCTTCCTCCTTTTGTTGTTCCTCATTTTGATTTTCATTAATTTCCACAGTTTCATCTCCATATTAATATGGTCTTTAGTGATACGCACACATTTACAACTCCTCTGGAACCATTTTATACATGGATGCCCCAACCCGGGGGCATCTTGTTAGCCCACTCTCAAACAATCAATCATTTGTGTATTGCTGTTACAAATAGAATGGTCATTATTTCAGTGAAGATTAAGATTTGGGGGTCGTAATTGATTTAACCTGTTTCCATTTCTGATCTGATGCCAGCATCCCTTCTGTTCATTATACCATGTTTTGCCTTTTTCTTTTCTTTTTTTCTAGCCACCAGCGCATTAATAAATTCTTCATGTCCTCTTAGTTGAGGACTTGCTCTTATGTTTTTTCCCTGCCCTGGGATATTCTTGAGCTTGTCCTAACTCTATTTTTCTTTTTATTTACATTTAAAATTATGTTGTATTTCCTTAGCACCGTGTGTGCACATGTACACACACATACCCACAAATGCCGTGACTCCATGTGTGAGGTCAGAGGTCGATTTGAGGGAATTAGTTCTTTGCTCACATAACTTCAGAATAGTGTGTCTCAGGTACCACATTTAATTAAGAGCATTGCAGAAAATGATGGCTGTATGGCAAAAGTATGGCATTCTATTGTAATTTAAATGAGATAGTAATGGGTAGTTTAACTTGCGGAAGAGAAGGTTAAGCAAGGAACTAACCTCCTCTACACATATCTAACACTGTCATGAATGAAATGCTGTAAGGATTCAGTTAAGAAGTAAAGACAGGGCAAAAGGAATTGTTAAAAGATATTGTAAAAGAACTTTCTAGAAAGAGCTCACCCATGAAGAACAGTAAGAATGAGCTTGAATGATCAAGATTGTTTTAGCAGTGCTTCCTGTAGGGAGGGAGATTGAACTTGATACACACACACACCCACACACACACACACACACACCTACCTTGACAACGTTTCTAAACTTTAAGGGAAAAAAAAATCTATTGAGTACTCAGGACAATTTTGCCTTGACAACCATTCATAGTGGATTTGGCTTATTAGTCAAAGGCTAGACAACTTTGATTTAAACTTAAGCAGAAGTTGTAACAAGGTAAGGATATTTTCTCCCTTCAGAAGACTGTGGACTGCATGAGCACTAGTGCAAACTAATATTTGGATGACTTTTGAAATCTTTTCTTGGTATGTTTGTGGAAACACAAGCAGTATGAAAGGGCGTGTAGCCACAGGGGCCTGATAGGTTCCCTGTGCTAGAGAGTTGTCTCCAAGAAACTGCAGTTCATCTGAGAAGGAAGTGTAAAGTTCAAAGACTCATGAGCTGTGTGGCTATGACCTAGTCACACCCATGCTGAGAAGGATGGAATCTCACTCACTTCCTGAGAGACCATTTCTGAACATCTACAACCGACAAGGTCTCATACCTACCACCTTGCACTGAAGTTCACCTGACAAGATTGATGTTCACAGTCTCCTCTTCTACCACGTCTTGGCTGCCTTTATCCCCATCTGCATTCTATTTCCCTTGCACACTGCTCTGACTGAATTTGTGGGTGCCAAGCCTTCTCAAGGAGCTGTCTGTCTCTGTCCCTCCATTTGTCTTCAGGTTGTCAATTGCAATTTTGATCAGAGTTGAGTTTTATTTCTCACAGCTGCACTCCCAGTGGAATGCTCTTCACTGATCTTCATTGGTTCTCTACCCAGCCTCCTTGGACCCCTTGTTTTTCAGCCTAACAGTTTAACTGCTACATCCCCTAACCACCTGTTTTGGCTCTAGATCTCAGTCAGTTCTTTTATTTCAGACTGATGTTTATGGCCCTGATGCAGCATTACTCGTATCAATGGAAAGATTACCTATAATCTTCTCATAAGTCATAGAAACAGTAGAAAAAGCATGAGCAAGTGCCATTTATCGCCCTGAGAAGTGGGCATGTAATTACTTGCAAGGCTGCTTTTAGTTTACAGCATAGCTTTCTATTTCTATCCTCAAACAGTTTCCTTGCAAAAAGTTTTGGAGAGTTTGGCACATTTGCAAATGCCTTGTGCTGATGCTTCTGAAAAATTAAGCACATCATTTCAATGGCATTGCAACTATCTTTAGCCAAAGTGGCATGCATAGTTATACTTCAGATCTTCTTGGCTAGAATTTTCATTGCCTGATAGACTACAGTGAAGGGTGAAGTATATTAATAGATAGTATTTATATGAATTAATCTCTTGAATAGCTCTTAAGAAATTATGTGTTAATTGTTTTTTGTGTTATTACTAGGGTCTGTGCATTGAATTAATCTTATATCCATCATGTGTTTATTGAAGGGAAACATGAGATGAATTTGATATTTCAGATTTAACTTTTCCCTAAGTTAAATTTTTCTTTTTTTGAGACAGAGTCTCACATAGCACATACTAGCTCTGAACTCATCATGTAAATGAAGCTAATCTTCAACTAGAGATCTTCCTGCCTCAGCCTCCAGAATGTTGGGATTACAGACATGTGCCACCACTGTGAGCCTCTGATAGTCTGGAAGACTTTCTTTTGTAAAGTTTGGAGATTTTTAAGTTTGAAAGGAGGAAGCCATGGATCATTCTTGTTATTTTGATGTCATGGAAATATCCGATCAAAGCAGGACAGTTGATAGGACTTCTCAGCTTAGCTGTTCTAGGCATGACTCAACGAAGTCATTAATCCCAACTCTATTCATGCTGTCCCTTCATCACAGATAGTCACCACTATGCAAATATCTCTCTGATAGAACACTCCTGTTTCCAGGTTGTCTGCTATTTCATTAGTGGAGCTTCTTTTTGTTTTGTTTTTCCTTCTTTCTTTGTTTTAAAATTTGAATTAGAAACAAGATTGTTTTACATGTCAACCCCAGTTCCTTCTCCCTCCACCCCTCCCCTACAACCCCCTCCTCAACTAAAACCCTACCTATCATATATCCTTTCTGCTCCCCTTGGAGGGTGAGGCCTTCCATAGGGTGTCATCAGAGTCTATTGTGTCCTTTGGGATAGGGCCTAGGCCCACCCCCATGTGTCTTGGCTCAGGGAGTATCCCTCTATGTGGAATGGGCTCATTACTGGAGCTTCTTACACACAAAACACTCTAGTGCCATTTCCTATGCAAGCAACTACCAACAAGAGAATTTTAGCCACCCTCCCAATGGTAAAAATAAATACGCACTTTACTGAGTGATTGGAATTTATTTTTTGCTAGCTAATGGTGACTTTTGTTATTCTGTTTCCTTCCCCAAACAGCCTCTCTCCCCTCCATGGAAATAATCTACTATTAAATAGTTGTAACTAAAGAAAATCCTTTGACAGAAATGAACTCAAGAGGTCTGAAGGTTGCTGAATTCTCTTGGCTTGTCTTTTCAATACCTTTCCAGCATATCTAGTTTTCCCAATTTAATACCAAGGATGGACTGAATCAACCAGCCCAGAATGGTTGGCAATCTCTAAGACTGCTGGCAGATTCAGTCCCTTTCTTAACTGACTTAACTAATAGAACACCTGGGTGTAGAACTCTTCCTTTTTCTCTAATTTCTGCTGGACTTGGAAGGAAAGTGAATGAAGATGGTGATAATGTCAAATAAACAATGTTCCCAAATAAACAATGTTTTCAAGTTCTCTCCTACATGAAATGTGTGCTTGACACTTTAAGAACATCATGGTCCCTGCTGTCACTGGTGATTTAGGGGATTGTAGAATTTCTATGGAATCAACATTATCTCTTAGAAGGGAGTTAACCTAAAGTCTCCCCTGGAAGAACATACTACAGTGAAGATGTGTCTCACTTTTCTGTGGGTCTGGAGTCCACTAGAAGTTTCAGTCCAGCCCTGACCCTTTGAGTCATGGTGCCCCACTCAGGCTTCTTTTGCTCAGATCTCGTGAGACCATAGGCTTCTTGATTTCTGGCAAATTATTGACATCTTCCTTCTGTGTCATGTGATAGAGTATATAATACATACAACAAATGTGCTACAATTGAAAATGATGATAAAGTTGTGGCATCAGTGTTCCCATAGGAATGACCCTACATTGACTTCTCAAGATATATTTTTTTGTTTGTTTTTTGAGATAGGGTTTCTCTGTATAGCTTTATCTGTCCTGCACCTCATTATGTAAACCGAGTTGGCTTCGAACTTACAGAGATTCACCTGCCTCTACCTCTCAATGCTGGGATTAAAATCATATGCTACTGCTACCTCCTGGCTCACTATACATTCTTGTGTATAATATATGATTTATCAAAACTGATAGATTATAATGTTTATATATCATTTGTATTTTATTTCTAAATTCTTTCATTCTAAGTCCTGATTATTTCTTCTATTACCTAATCATACAGTTGTAATCTTACCTAGAAAGCAGGTTAAGTTCATTTCTATCATGGCTTAAGAGATTCCTCTATGCCTGGTTGTAGGATCTAATACCCTAGCCAAATGTTAGCATAAGTAGTAAGAGAATATGCAAACTTTTATGACTAAATTACATTGAGATGATGTCATAACTCTACATGACAACAAAAGTGGACATCATATACATACATTAAAATATAATTTCTGTCATGTCATGAATAACTTGTGATCTCTGGATTTGGAATGTGAAGACTTTCAGATCAAGCCATATCAGATGCCTGTTACGAGTTGAATGAATTCCATACCTCTCCTTAGGTTATTTATTCTTGCTACCAGTCAATGACTCCACATAACCTTTAATAACTCAAAAGAGAAACTAGTAAACATTGTGTACTAGATGATTTGAATAATTGCTTGGTAACTTGATAATATGTTATAACTGTTTATTTTTTGAGAAGTGGGCCAATGATAGTTAAATAATTTCATCTTAACATAGTTGTGTGTCTAATTGTATGGTTGGTTAATTCCTTGTTGGAAAAGTAGGCTGATAAAACCCACATTAGTATCTTTCTGTAGAACCATGGACTTCTGTCTTTCACAAACTCTGTTTCATTCGAGACCCCAGCATGTGGTCATAACCATCTTTCCTCTAGTCAGTGGGGAGAAATGACTAGAATATGAATTGCATGAAGCACAGACATTTCCATTCTTAAGAAAACAACATATTCATGGTGGGTGATCTCACAGCCTCCCATCAAAGCATGAATCTTTGGACTGGCATCTAAATGTAGAGACATACACCTAAGACAGTTACTTATCAAGCTGTTGTTGGAGGTTCATGAGAAAAAGGCCATTAGGAAACACTGAGCTGTTTGTCTAAAAGAGTCGTTACAAGGCAGCTGTAGATTTTATTATTTGAAAAACTGTGGGTGAGGGTCTTGGATTAGATAAACTTTTAAGTCCTTCCAGCTCCCTACAGGCTCCAAGTGCACTAATTTGCATACATAATGTAAAACAATGTAGTATTATACAGCAGAGTTGGCAGGGAGGGGGGGTCTTCTCTCAAGAAAAACTACTACTCTGTGAGTCTTCCTTTTAAGCTACCAAAAAAAGGTGATCAAATAGAGCTCAAAAATAATTTCTGGGCTTAAACTTAAAATTCTTTTATCTGGAACAGATTATTTCATTCCACAATTAGAAATGAGATCCAAAATGCAAATATTACTCAGAGAGATAGCACATTGCTTCATATTCGCACGATGGTGTTAACAACTGCTGTAAGAGCCATTTTACAGAGTGAGTTAAGAGGGGGAAGCATACCTTATTCAAATATATGAAGATGGTTTTTACAAATCATATCTTATTTTATTCTAGTCCCAATTCTGCCAACCCTTCTGGATATGTAGCGGTTTTAAAGACAGTGCTTGAGAATTTGAAGGGGGGGGAGTGGAAACTGCTTAAATAAGAACGTAACTCGTAGGCTTTCACCAACTACATTATCATAGTTTTCTCATTTGTTATCTTTTCACAAGAAAAACTGAGTATTCTTGAAAGCAGAACAATAAAGCACTACATATATATTATTTTATTAAAGCTTTGTATCTATTACCCTAAGCTTTCTTGGTTCAGATAAAATCTCCCCTACATGTTAATTTGATGAAATTAGTTATTTATTGCCTTATTGGCCAGGCGAAAAATCTGATTAGCACTCGAAGATCCATTCGGCTTTGAGTTCTATCCAGTCATCAGAGGTTGTTATTTTTATAACAGTAAACCAAATTATTAGAAGAAGAAAACATGAAAAGAAACTGAATTTTGGAGTTGTGAATTGTTCTCCATTATCTCTGGCATGGAACAAGAGAGTCATAGCTGCAAAAGCATAGGAAGGCTGCAGGTGGGCTGTGTGAATTCTATACTCTTTCTCTCTCTGAGTCAAGGTCTTCCTACATAACCCAGGACAATGTTGAACTTCGAATCCTCCTGCCTCTACTTCCCAGGTGCTGGGATTACAGTCTACATCAAGTGACGCAGAAGTCCAGGACTCTTGAGTGAAACCTTATTTAAAAATACCATTAAGTTTTGTCCCTTCCTAGCATGGCTGCCCACTCGCACTGGATCATGTGGGTGGAGACCTCCCCTGGATTGTCTGCTGGACACTTGCTCTCCACATCTAAAGATGAATACCAATCAGAGACCAGGAAAGCACTTTGCAAAGAATATTTTCTATTTCCTTCTTAAAAAAACACTGGTTATTTGATTCAGCATATTCAAAAGATTTCCCGGCATTTGCATGGCAGTAAAATCAAAATACTGCATCTCTATGTAGGCTGTTCTATGGGGGAAAGTTGAGTCCTTTTCATTTGGGAGGCTGAAACTGGGGGCAGCTAGCATTTTCATCGCCATGCTCTCCACAGCAATTGTCTCCGACACTGTACTCTCCACTCGTGTCCTTATCTGTTGCTAGTGTTTCTGTTTCTCCATTCCAGCCCCTGACCCCTGCCAGATCCCAGCTCTGGTGAAAGCAGCTGTTATTCGTGGCCCATTTAAAGGCCTTTTAGGCTTTAGGAACTCCTCAGTGAGATCATTTTGTTTATCTTTTGAATATTAGGTGGTTAGACCTTTGAAAAATCGATATTCTTTTCCCTCTACAACTATAAACTGGAAACTTCAGTCATGAGGGTATAGTGTCCTGGAAGACCAGGCTTTCATTCTTCTTAACTTCCCATATAATCAAAAGAAGCTAATGAATTCAAGTTGCCTGTAACATTTTGTGTGTTTCTGAGTTGAAACTGAATTCCCAAACAACCATGTGAGCAATAATGAATTTCAGGCAGCGACCCTCTATTTTCCTGCTGTTAGAAAAGGGACTCTTAGGGGGAACTCCTGGGTTCTGATCCCTGTGATTTAAGATGGCATAACAATTAGCACTGATTGACTTCATTTTAGCACACAAATTATTTTGAAGACTCTGAAGAAAAGTAATGGCTGAATTGAGTTTGACTGGAAATGCAACTTACAGAATTATATAAACTTGCATTCTACCGTGTTAAAATCTACACAGCATACTCAATGGACTGTAGCTTAATTGTGGAGAAGATACAATAAAAGTGTCCCTCGTGCTCTCATATGAGAATTTAGGTACAGTGAGCAGAACATAATTATTCTAGTTGGAATTTGGCCAGAAGCTGGGGATTAAAACCCCTTAGTGTTATGAAAAGTTCCGTGGGATGTTTAATGACTAGAAATAGCCAGAAGCTTAGATTTATGGCATCCAAAAATAGTACCCCTAGCAGGATTAGTTCACCCAGGTCATGCTGGGGCACAGTTTGGGCAATAGTCAAAAATCCCATTTATTGAATCATAAACATGATTTCTAACAGCTCTGGGTTGGAGATTTGTATGTGAGTACTACTTACCAACTTTTAGCAGCCTCTTTGTGTGTAGCCCCCTACTGCCACTCAATAAAGGCAAAGTAATATAGAAAATATCAGGTGGGTTTGGATGATAATGCAGACAGTTGAGGACAGTAGAGTGAGGAACAAAGCTGACTTTAAGGGTGGGTGACTGTGGTGGTGTAGTTTGTGATGTGATTTGAAAGGTAATGGGAAAATCACTTTGTTTTGTTTAGCTGAGGTTTGAAATCTTAAAAACTGGAATTTCATTCTTTTCAGCTAATAGCTACTTCCTATTTAAAAGCAGACATACTTGAAAAGTTACTACAAGAGACTTGACTGTCCTGTGGACCATAAGGCAACCTGAACATTTCATGACCTTCTGTAAAGAGTTTGGGTAGAGTTGAGAAGGCCTTTTTCCTGTGATTAAGGTCAAGTTCGTGGAGGAAGGGATAGGTTAACAATGCCACTTTTGCATCTTTTCAAAATGTACATGTGAGGCCCTAAGTCCCAGTACGTCAGAATGTGACTGTTGGGAGATAGAATCTTTAAAGGGGCAATGAAGTTAGAATAGGTCATTTGGGTGTGCCCCAGTGCATTCTTGTTGATGTTCTTATAAAAAGAGATTAGAACTAAGAGAGTACAGATTGAGAGGGATGATACCAAAGGACACAAGGAGAAGAATGCCATCTGTAAGCCACAAAGAGGCCTTAAGGAAAGCCAACTCTGGTAATACTTTGGCTCTGGACTATTTGTCTCCAGAGCTACAAGGAAATATATTTCTGTTGTTCAAATCCTGCATCTCTAGTGTTTTGTTATGGAAGCATTAGCTGCCTGAAACACAATCTTTACTGAGATGGATTGGATCAGGGATATTAAGTTTCTCAGCTCCTGGGAGGATGAAATTTTAACTATTGTGATTCTAATCATCATCAGATCTTTAAGCTCCAGCGGGGAACACTATGAATAAGGTCCCTTTCCTCCAATTGATTTTTAATGTATTAAATTTATAATATTATCTGGGCATATCTAACAGCTAGATGGAGTGATGATAACAGAGAAAAGTTAGTCAATAGGACAAGTTACAGTTAGATGTGTGACAGTATGTGGCTATGATAATAATAGTCCATGTTTCCAAAGATAGAATAAAGACATTTGTAAGTTTTCACTGTAAAGATAACCACTTGAGGAATCAGAAATATTAAACCCAAAGATCTCATGTCAACATTACACAATGCATAGATACTATCACATTAACATGTGCAATATTTATGTTCTTATGTGCTGGTTAAAACAAATTTAGGCAGAGTATGAGAGACAGGTGAGGGTGGGGTATGTACAAATATTAAACTAAGAAACTACACTGGAGCCAGGCCTGGTGGCACACACCTTTAATCCCAGCATTCCAGAGGCAGAGGCAGGTGGCAGATCTCTGTGAGTTTGAGGCCAGCCTGGTCTACAGAGAGAGTTCCAGGACAGCCAGAGCTGTTACACAGAAAAACCCTGTCTCAAATCACACAACCCACCCACCCCTCCCACCCACCCTCCCCACCCCCTGGGAAAAAAAAAGAAAAAAGAAGCTACACTGATTTTGGTGTTATTTGGCCTTATTTTCAAGATGGAACCCAATAATTCATTGCTAGAGCCAGGGTTGACTGATGAATTCTCCATATTGAAAAAAGAGGAGTATGTGTTGCCACTGTTTACAAACTATAAGATTATTTGGTATGCTGGCCGTCTCACAAAATTGTCTGTGTATGTGATAGATAATTTCAAAACAGGCTCAGTGTCAGTAAGCAATGAGGACTACTTGTACTTATATTTGTAAATATAAATGTAAGTAACTACAGCAACAGCAAGTGTGGGTATTTGTGTTTAAAACCATTATTAGTTGTTAATGACCAAACACCAGTCTTTTTAAAAAAATATTTTTAGAAATTTATTTATTTTTTTAAAATTACAATGCTGCTGGTCAATGACTAGGATTTCTTATCTGCTATCTCTGTCTTAAGTATCAACCATAATTATTAATCTACATATTTTATAAAGACTTTTCTGATCGAGGATACTGGCAGCATGCATCCCCTCTTGTTGGGCTCACACCGTGGCACCCAGAGAAGAGAGGAGGAGGAAGCAAGAGACTTCCTGCTTGTCCCTGCTTATATTCTGAGTCTACCTGATATGTCACTTCCTGCCTGGATCACAAGACTTCTCTTTACTACATTTCCCAGAGTCCTCCTAGACTCCTAGTCCGCCTAACTTGCTTCCCTATTGCCCAACAATACTTTATTTATCAACCTATAAGACAAGCATATTTGCAGAAAGGCCTCCCCATCATTTCCCCTTCTCTGTCTAAATAAAAAGAAGGATTTTCACATTAACATAGTAAAATATATAACAAAACAGTTATCATGTAAGAACTATATTTGCAATATTTAGTTCACTAACATTTAGCAAGATTTTAAAGAAAATATTCCATCACCTATCCTATCTTTGTAAGTTTAAAGTCTTATATGTAGCTTATCTTTTATAATAACTAAAGAAAACTATAACCATAACTATCTGTCTTCAACTCCATCAAAGACCACAAAAGGATAACATATAAACTCTAGAATTGACAGAGACATATCGAGACCTGGACAGTCACCCAAAGTTCCTCTGTAACGTTGTTGCATCCATCTTTAGCCTATAGGCCATAGTGTGTCTGGCAGACTTCTCAGTGAAGCAGGAACCCTTCAGGATTGTTCACCTTGTTTTGTAAGTTCAGCAATCACTTTCTTGTGGGTCCTGCATGTCCAGTTTCTACAGCAACAAACAGTCCAGGCAAGAGCAGTTTCTTGCCCAAATGACTAATCTTGCCATGTTGAAAGCAAACTCCATAATGAGTTTCTTCGATGCCCATCTTCCTCTCAGACCTAACTGGTGTGCCAGAAGCAATGTGTCTCACTGCCAAGAAAAACCCTAAACCATTTAAATGCCATGTATTCTGTAGGTCTTTGAAAGGTTTGAAAAATATCTATCCATCTCAAATACATCTTTGTATATCTAGAAAACCTAACGTAATTATAGTTCTGACTATTATAGGTGACTATATAATCTGTATTTAATTATTTAATTTAATTATGCATTACATTTTAAAAGATCTGTATAAACACAAACCTAAACAAGAGGAGAAATATACATGTCACAAATTGACCTCAAAGTTGTATCAATAAATGAAAATCCATACTCCTATTCCCCTTTTTTCCTTTAAAAAGAGATTGACAGTGATCATTACCATTTATAACCATCCCCATTTAAATGAAAACAAATATTTATAAACAGTATTTGGGAATTTGGGCATCATTCATTCCAAACTGCTTCCTGCTGGTTAGGGGCATTGTCCATGATAAAACACAGAAATCCTGGCTGTAGTCATTTATGACTGCATCATCTCAGCTGTTTTAGATGGAGGATCAGTTGGACCACTGATTCAGGGGGTCTTGCTTGATCAAATCATATTAGTCTGGAAGGAATCCATAGCTTTCCATTTTCTGTGGAAACACAAGCAAAAATTCTTTTCCCAAGTAACCTGTCCTTATATTTAAATTTAGAAGTCAAAGCATTTTAAAAATATATAAGTTGGATTAATTTAGCAGCATTGATAATAAAATGTCTGTTAGCAGCTGTAGCTCTTTCCTCAGCAATCAAACAATTTAAAGACAACATTAAAATTTGTTAATTTCTTTTTTACATTCCAATCCCAGTTTCCCCTCCCTCCTTTTCTCCCACTGTCCCCACTGTCCCCACTTCCCCCTTGCCCCATCTCCCATCTGCTCCTCAGAGAGGGTAAGGCCTCCCCTAGGAAGTCTACTAAGTCTGTCCCATCATCTCAATGAAGCAGGACCAAGGCACCTCTCCACCTCCTACACCCCTGTGTCTAGGCTGGACAAGGTATCTCTCCATATAGAATGGGCTCTCCTAAGTCAGTTTGTGCATTACAATTAGATCTTCAAGCCACTGCCCGTTGCTTCGTATATTGGCCCAGTAGCACAATTGTCACCTATATTCAGGGAGTCTAGTTCAATCTTATGCAGGTTCCCCAGTTGTCAGACCTAAGTCAGTGATCTCTCACTAGTTTGGGCCAGATGATTCGGTGGGTTTTCCCATCTTGGTCTCGACTCCTTTGTTCATATCATTGTTCCTCCCTCACTTTGATTTTACTCCAGGAGCTCTGACCAGTGGTTGCAAACACAGCCTTTTAACACAGGTTTGGATGATCTTCTTGAGTAAGCCTAGCTTCGGGGGAAGAAAAGTTTTTACTTACCAAATCGCTGAAGGAAAAACCCCACCAAGTGGAAAGGTTCAGTATTAGATAGTTGCCTCTCTGGTTAGTTCAAGTCTTCTACTAGCTAATGCCAGCGTTGGAGGGGGGGATGGGATTGGTAAGGTAAATGTTTTCTTTTCCTACCCATAATATATACCACAATTTATAGCCCTTTCATTCTTACCTTAGATGTTTTTTTTCTGATTTTTTAAATTTCTTTTTTCAGATTTTTTCATTTGAATTAGAAACAAGATTGAATTACATGACAATGTAATTCATTCTCCCTCCCTTCTCCCTCCCTTCCTCCCCTACCATCCCCCCAAACTAAAACCCTACCTATTACATATACTTTCTTCTGTTCTTCCCCTGACTCAACCTTTCTGTTCCCTCATGACCTCTGCATCCTCCCTCTTCTTCCCTTCTCGTTCTCGTAGCTCCCTCCTCCCTCTTCCCATGCTCTCAATTTGCTCAGGGGATCTTGACCCTTTCCCCTTCTCCAGGGGACCATGTATGTCTCTCTTAGGGTCCTCCTTGTTTACTAGCTTCTCTAGCAGTGTGGATTGTAGGCTGGTAATCTTTTACTCTATGTCTAAAATCCACATATGAGTGAGTACATATCATGTTTGTCTTCTTGTGGTTGGGTTACCTCACTCTGAATGGTTTCTTCTAGTTCCATCCATTTTCCTGCAAATTTCAAGATTCCATTTTTTTTTCTGCTGAGTAGTATTCCATTGTGTAAATGTACCACATTTTCTCTATCCATTCTTCAGTTGAGGGGCATCTAGACTGCTTCCAGTTTCTGGCTATTACAAACAATGCTGCTATGAACATAGTTGAACATATGTCCTTGTAGTATGAATGTGCTTCTTTTGGGTATATGCCTAAGAGTAGAATTGCTCGATCTTGTGGTAGACTCATTCCCATTTTCTTGAGGAGTCACCATACTGATTTCCAAAGTGGCTGTACAAGTTGGCACCCCCACCAGCAGTAGAGAAGTATTCTTTCTCCACATCCTCTCCAGCATAAACTGTCATTGGTGTTTTTGTTTTTGGCTATTCTGACAGGAGTAAGATGGTATCTCAGAGTTGTTTTGATTTGCATTTCCCTGATGGCTAAGGATGTCGAAAACTTTCTTATGTGTCTTTCAGCCATTTTAGATTCCTCTATTGAGAATTGTCTATTTAGTTCTGTACCCCTATTTTTAATTGGATTGTTTGGTGTTTTGGAGACTAGCTTCTTGAGTTCTTTGTATATTTTGGAGATCAGCCCTCTGTCAGATGTGGGGTTGGTGAATATCTTTTCCCAGTCTGTGGGCTGCCGTTTTCCCTTGCTGACTGTGTCCTTTGCCTTACAGAAGCTTCTCAGTTTCAGGAGGACCCATTTATCAATTGTTGATCTCAGTGTCTGTGCTACTGGTGTAATGTTCAGGGAGCAGTTTCCTGTACCAATTAATTCAAGGGTATTTCTCACTTTGTCTTCTAATAGGGTTAGTGTGGCTGGGTTTATGTTGAGGTCTTTGATCCGTTTTGACTTAAGTTTTGTGCACGGTGATAGGCTTGTATCTATCTGTAATCTTCTACATGTCAGCATCCAGTTATGCCAGCACCATTTGTTGAAGATGTTCTCTTTGTTCCAGCGCATAAATTTGGATTGTTTGTCAAAAATCAGGTATTCATAGGTATGTGGGTTAATATCAGGGCTTTCAACTCTACTCCACTGGTCTACCTGTATGTTTTTGTGCCTACACCAAGCTGTTTTCAGGACCATAGCTCTGTAATAGAGCTTGAAGTCCGGGATGGTGATGCCTCCAGAAGTTCCTTTATTGTACAGGGTTGTTTTGGCTATCCTGGGGTCTTTTTTTTTCTCCATATAAAGTTGAGAATTGTTCTTTCAAGGTCTGTGAAGAATTGTGTTGGGATTTTGATGGGGATTTCATTGTTTCTGTAGATTGCTTTTGGCAAGATTGCCAATTTTTCTATCTTGATCCCACCTATCCAAGAGGATGGGAGATCTTTCCATTTTCTAGTATCTTCTTTAATTTCTTTCTTTATAGAGTCAAAATTCTTACAGTATAGGTCTTTCACTTTTTTGGTTAGTGTTAGCCCAAGGTATTTTATGTTGTTTGTGGTAATTGTAAAGGGTGATATTTCTCTGATTTCTTTCTCCACCAATGTGTCATCAGTATATAGTAGGGCTGCAGATTTTTTTTTTTGAGTTAATCTTGTACCCTGCCACTTTACTGAAGGTGTTTATCAGCTGTTCCCTGGTAGAGATTTTCGTGTCACTTATGTAGACTATCATATCATCTGCAAATAGTGAGAGTTTGACTTCTTCCTTTCAGATTTATATTCCCTTGATCCCCTTTTGTTGTCTTATTGCTCTAGCTAGAACTTCAAGGACAATATTGAAGAGGTATGGAGAGAGTGGGCAGCCTTGTCTTGTCCCTGATTTTAGAGGAATTGCATTGAGTTTCTCTCCATTTAATTTGATGTTGGCTGTCTGCTTGCTGTATATTGCTTTTATTATGTTGAGGTATGTTCCTGTTATCCCTGATTTCTCCAAGACCTTTATCATGAAGGGGTGTTGGATTTTTATCAAAGGCTTTTTCAGCATCTAGTGATATGATCATGTGGGTTTTTTTCCGCAGTCTGTTTATATGGTGGATTACATTGATGGATTTTTGCATGTTGAACCATCCTTGCATCCCTGGGATGAAGCCTACTTGATTATGCTGGGTGATTTCTCTGATGTGTTCTTGGATTCCATTTACCAGTATTTTATTGAGAATTTTTGCATCAATGTTCATGAGGAATATTGGTCTGCAGTTTTCTTTCTTAGTTGTGTCTTTGTGTGGCTTGGGTATCAAGGTTATTGAAGCCTTGTAAAAAGAGTTTGGCAATGACCCTTCTGCTTCTATTGTGTGGAATACTTTGAGGAGAATTGGTATTAGCTGCACCTTGAATTTCTAGTAGAATTCTGCACTGAAGCCATCTGGCCCTGGGCTTTTTTTTTTTTTTTGGTTGGGAGACTTCTGATGACTGCTTCAATTTCATTAGGGGTTATAGGTCTATTTAAGTTGCTTATCTGTTCTTGATTTAATTTTAGTAAGTGAAATCTGTCCAGAAAATTGTCCATTTCCTCTAGGTTTTTGAATTTTGAGGAACATAGGTTTTTGAATTATGCCCTGATGATCCTCTGTGTCTATTGTTATGTCCCCCTTTTCATTCTTGATTTTATTAATTTGCATTTTCACTCTCTGCTGTTTGGTAAGTTTGGATAAAGGTTTGTCTATCTTGTTGATATTCTCGAAGAACCAACTCTTTGTTATATTGATTCTTTGTATTGTTCTTCTACTTTTCATTTTATTGTTTTCAGCCCTCTATTTGATTATTTCCTGGCATCTGCTCCTCCGTGGTGTATTGGCTTCTTTGTTTTCGAAAGCTTTCAGTTGTGCTGTTAATTCTCTAGTGTGGTTATTGTCCTGTTTCTTCACGTGGGCACTTAGAGCCGTGAACTTTCCTCTTAACACTGCTTTCAGAGTATCCTATAGGTTTGGGTATGTTGTATCTGCATTCTCATTGAATTCTAGGAAATCTTTACTTTTTTGTGCAATTGGGTGTTACTTAATTTCCATGAGTTTGTATGTTTTCTGTAATTCTTGTTGTTGTTGAATTCTAACTTTAAAGGATGGTGGTCTGATCAGATATAGGGGGTTATTTCAATTTTTTTTGTACCTGTTGAGGTTTGCTATGTTGCCAAGTATGTGGTCTATTTTAGAGAAGGTTCCATGTGGTGCTGAGAAGAAGGTAAATTGGTTTGTATTTGGATGGAATGTTCTATAGATATCTGTTAAGTGTAATTGGGCCATAACTTCAATTAGTTCCTTTGTTTCTTTGTTAAGTTTTTGTTTGGTTTTCCTATCCAGTGGTGAGAGTGGAGTGTTGAAGTCTCCCACTATAAGTTTGTGCAGTTTTATGTGTGATTTGAGTTTTAGTAATGTTTCTTTTACAAATGTAGATGCCTTTGTATTTGGGGCATAAATGTTCAGAATTGAGACTTTGTCCTGATGGATTTCTCCTGTGATGAGTAGGAAGTGACCTCCTTCATTTCTTTTGATTGATTTTAATTTAATGTCCAATTTGTTGGATATTAGGATTGCTACCCTCACTTGTTTCTTGGGTCCATTTGATTGGAAAATCTTTCCCCAAACTTTAGTTCTTAGGTACCATCTGTCTTTGAAGTTGAGGTGAGTTTCTTGCATGCAGCAGAAGGATGGATTCTGTCTTCTTACTCATTCTGCTAATCTGTGTCTTTTTATAGGCGAGTTGAGACCATTAATGTTGATGGATATTAATGACCATTGATTGTTCATTCTTGTTTGTTTTTGATTTGGTCATGGTGGCGAAATTATGTGTGGGATTCTATCCCTTTTTTCTTTTGGCTGTTGGTAAAGTGGGATTATTTATTGCCTATATTTTTCTGGTTGTAGTTAACTTCTTTGGGTTGCAGATTTCCTTCCCGAACTTTCTGTAGGGCTGGATTGGTGGATATGTATTATTTGAATCTGGTTTTGTCATGGAATATCTTGTTTTCTCCATCTATATTGATTGAAAGCTTTGCTGGGTATAGTAGTCTGGGCTGGCATCCATGGTCTCTTAGTGTAGGTAGAATATCTATCGAGGAACTTCTGGTTTTCAGAGTTTCCATGGAAAAGTCAGGTGTAATTCTGATAGGTTTGCCTTTATAAGTTACTTTACCTTTTTCCTTTGCTGCTCTTAATATTTTTCTTTGTTTTGTATGTTTGGTGTTTTGATTATTATGTGGCGAGGAGACCTTTTTTTGGTTTATTCTATTTGGTGTTCTGTAGACTTCTTGTATTTTCATTGGCATGTCTTTCTTTAGGTTGGGAAAGTTTTCTTCTATGATTTTGTTGAATATGTTTTCTGGGCCTTTGAGTTGGATTTCTTCACCTTCTTCTATACCTATTATTCTTAGGTTTGGTCTTTTCACAGTATCCTATATTTCCTGGATATTTTTTGCTGGGATTTGTTGGACTTAAGATTTTCTTTGGTTATGATTCTATTTCCGCTAGTGTGTCTTCAACTCCTGAGAGTCTCTCTTCCATCTCTTGTATTCCATTGGTTGTACTTATGTCTATAGTTCCTGATTGTTTACCCAGCTTTTCTATTTCCAGCATTCCCTCAGATTGTGCTTTCTTTATTGTCTCTATTTCAGTTTTATGTCTTGAACTATGTCCTTGAGAGATTTGTTGATACCTTGTATTTTTTGGTTTGGTTTTTCTTCCATTTCTTTAAGGGATTTTTCTCATGTCCTCTTTGGGGTCCTCTATCATTTTCATGAAGATGTTTTTAAGGTCATTCTCTTCTGCTTCATCTTCATTGTGATGTTCAGGTCTTGCTGATATATGGTTCCTAGTCTCTGGTGGTGTCATATTAGGTTTTCTGTTGTTGAATGTGCTTTTACATTGACCTCTTCTCATCCTTTCTGGTGGATGTAGCCGGAGTCTCTTCCTCTCCTGGTGGGTATGGGACTAAGGTTCCTTTCTGGTAGATGCAAACAGTTCCAATACTCTGGTGTCTGTCCTCTTGTCATGGACGGAGGCAGAACTGCCATGGGGGCCTTGGCAGTGTCTGGGCCTCAGACACCTCTGAGCAGGGCCGCTTACCTTTTTTCTGAATTTTTAAAACTGAGATAACTGATAAAGTAATTTAGCTTGAGTCTCATCAAAAATATCAAAACTATGCTGTTAAGTGTGATATAACAAACAATTTGTGCAGCAAGTTAAAACATGTTGTTTATAAAGGACCAGAAAGGTTTAGAAAAGTGAAGACATTCCAATGTTCAGGGACTCCCAACAGTCACCAGTTTGAAAGGGACTTACATCATTTCCTTTTCTGCCATCAGCAAGGTGAGAGATATGCACTGTAGATAGCCTCCCACATCCTATTTCCCTTCGGGAATTCCCTTCTTTTTCTGGAGCATTTTTCTCATCAGGAGATTTTCAAAGGTACTGGTAGTACTGAGAAGACTAAGTTAGAATGTTCTAAGTTAGAACAGTCTATCACTCATGGTTGAAGCAGGAAAACAGAAACCTTGGTAGATTTTTTTTTCAAACAGAAAGTTCCATCTATGCAAGTGGTGACATAAATGATAAAAGTGTTGACCAGGTGCGGGGAGGCAAACCCTGGACTGGAAAGAGCACAGAGCTGCTACCTCATTGACTGGAACACATCAAGAAAAAAATGGATGTCATAGCTCAGAGATGACAGCCACCTTCTTGCATCTATGAACACTGAGGGACAGGTCTTTCAAGTAGGGGCTGAAAACACAGAGAAGACTTCCCAGGATGCAGATTAAATGAGATAAAGAGCAGAAATGTAACGAGGCTCACTCACTTCAACCAGGATCAGCCAGTATCTTTCTTGACCAAAGTCTTCCAAATCTAGTTGGCAGAGCTGCCAGGAAAGGTAGGTATGGGAAATCCAGAGTAAACAAAAGAGAGGTATGTGAAGAGTCCACACAAAATAGAATTTTGGTTCCACTAGCCTTTCTTTTCCTGTAGTTAATTTTTGTTCTCTTTAGGACACAGTATACTTGAAATCAGTTCGAGACTGTATGAAAACTGGATTTTTATTCTGTTTTTCAATCAGGTATTCAATGGTACATTTAAAGTCTCCCCAAGGCCCCCGTATTTGGAAATGCCCTAAGCCTGAATGTGCTTACTGAGTTGGGAGAATCAGTGGCTAGGAAGCCACAGTGGTACCTATTACCCATAAGTGAGTTTCTGATCCAGGCTCTAAATATTCCTCAGAATATGAGCTCACAACTTGTTGGGTGACATATCAATTTTAGCAAATTTTGTACTAATGAACTCCTTTCTTTCTGTCTGTCTCGTTAGGACACTCCATGCTTTTCAGAAACACAGTGGAATTTAACAGCGATAACACCATCCCACTGGTGCTGCTATGATCAAGAAGCTCCAATCAATCTTGTTTTCTTCAAACTTGTCACAAAAGACCCCTTTCTTTCTGATTAGCATTCTTGAACACAGTAGAAGCTGATGACTTGCTTGAAGTCATTCATTGCGAGGATACAGCACCTACTCCACGTGATGAAATGACATAAGGCATATGAACTGCTCATTACAGTCTAATTAGTTTGGGCTTTTCATTTTATTTTATGTCCTGAACTGAACTTCACTTAATATGATACTGAGATGGAGTTCATCATGTCTTCTCTCGGGCATTTGCTTGCCAGACTCCATGGGTATCTGACTGTTTTTTTTCTTTTGTATTTTTTTTCCTTTCCTTTCCTCCAGGGACTGGTTAGACAAAGGTCATGAATATAAACCATCAAAATCCTAGCTATTATATGTTCCTCTGTGAGTTGTGGCTTGGGACATAACATGACTGTTGATGCTTTTCAAGTACATTTGGTTGCAATGACAATCTGAGTTATGAGACCTATATTTTTGTTTCCTTACTATGCTATGAAGAAACAGCCCTAGCCATTTCTTGAGATATTCCCCACAGGCTAAGAAAGATTTTTCTTGGGAAACCTTGGAGAATTTTGTTAACAAGCTTAGTTATACAGTGGGCTTGCTTGGTTACACTGGAAAGCAAGATGGCTTCCATTTTGGGTGGTCTACAGTGGCAGCTATCTGTATGGTAATTAGCAAGTGGGCTATATACACAGTGATTTATTTGATCTTCATGTTTCAAGAGTTGTAGGGGAAAGATCACTTATTTTATAGTTATATTTTGAAGACATGCACACTGTTTTGCATTGCCCTTACTTTGGGCTCCATTGAGACACACAGATACCTGCTTCTGTACTTTCTCTTAAAAAAGACTATGGATGATGTTTTTGTCTTCCCCTTTTAAATTGAAAACTGCTGAGCCTGAGTAATTCCACACAAAATGCTTGTAAGAATATTTGATCACTGCTCACATGGGTTTGTCTGGAAAGCAAAGGTTGGTTTGTATTCATCTTAGAAAATGCCTCAGGCCTTTGCTGAACATTGTGCCTTGGATCTGTGCTATCTGATGGTCTTGTCTTGAGGCCATCTCACAAGAAGGCCTCCAGCAGCATGATTAATAAAACAATTAATGCATTATAATTCTTCACCTTGTTATGTTTACCCTGCAAATTATAATAGAAATAATCACTTACACTGTCTGGTGGCTTCGTTAAGGGGCTATGTTGATGACATGTGTGGAATAGTTAGAATTATACTCTTGGATATATCTTCCTGGAACTCCATGTGACTTAGTTGATATAATCCCTACATCAATGATGTTCTATCTGAAATGTCTCTGTTCTGATAGAGGGGTTTATTTGGCTTAATTAAATTTTACTTTCTAACTGGTGATCAACATCCACCATACCAGTAACAAAGAGCTGTTATGGATTGAATACTTAGAACCTACTACATAATTGCTTTGCCTCTTTCGAAGCCCAGGGACACAGTAACATTTTTATTTTTAAATAATATTCCCGGACCTACTTGCAAGAGAAACTAAATTAAGTGAATATCTACTTTATTTATTTAGATTTTATGTCCTAACTGGTGGTTCTTTATTTCTGCAATAATTTGTTGAAAGCCTGTGGTTAGGTGGTATGTAACCTTTAATTCAGCTATTGTTAGCACTTTTGTATGCCAGAGAGTGGTTCTGAAAATTTCAGTAGGCTATGGACTTTTAATGGGTTATCTTAATTGTTCCCTTAGTGCTTACAAGGCATCCTGACATCTGAGTTGAAATATACATTTCTCATGTGTAACCTTCAACTCAACAATGAAGGAATGCATCTGTCCCACACATCATGCAAGAAAAGGAACTGAGTTTTTAATTTTTTTAAAACTTACATTGCCAAAGATTCCTAAGCAATTGATCTTGGTTAATTAGCAATTAATTAAATTAGTATCAAGTTCTTGATAAATATTGTTAGGGAAACCAGGAAGTTTACCCCAGCTACTAACCCATTGTTTGGTGACTGGCGTTGGGGAGAGTTAGTGGTTCCCATGTATGCTCATGAGATAGAAAAGAGCTTAAAAATTGTGACTAGGAATTACTGATATGTGCATATTGGAAGCAGAATGAAATAAAAAAAAGGATCATCTTGTCCTTTACACACAGTGGGATGAACTTGCTATCACTTGCAGTTGAGTAATGAGAGTTTTAGTCTACTGTAACCCTGGTGAAACAACACATGCTTGCCAGGCAGTATTATGTAAGGGGTGATGTCCATACTGAGCCACATGGGTAACAGAGGGTCGGAGCCACAGACTGGGCACCTCAGTGAGGCAACCGTACCCAATGCCATGGACTATGTGTCTCCGCCATGTGGTAAGTGACATCCATGTAAACAGTTTTCCAACATAGGTCCAGAGAGTGAGAAAAAGAAAAGAAAGAAAATGTGTGAAATACTGTCATCAGAAGGAACAGGGCAGTTCTAGGGAGTGCACTTTGGAGCCAGGGCAGAGCGTTCCTCTTTTACTATTCATGGCTGTTTCTGAATGGTAGATCCCTCCTTCAGTCTTCTTGCTTGTAGCTTCTTCCAGAAGATTGTTGAAAGTCACTGAATGGTGAGAACAGTTAAGATACCCTACACTATGATAGCTCATGAAACGAGTATGCATTTTCTACAGTTGTTTCTCTCAGATGTCTATTGGCCGATTTGTATAAAATTTATTAAATATAGCTCTATTTGTAATTGGCATGATATGATGCATTACATGGAATGTCAAATGGTACTGACTTTTATATTAACTTCACCCTTATCAGTGTAATTACAATGCAGTGGCTGGTGGGTGCCTGAGACAGACACAGCTTTCAAATGACCTTTCCTCTTACACATTATATTTATCCCAATCTCTTAGCCTTTATGGGCTTCAACTTTTTTCCTCTATAAAATGGGAATCACTCAATGTATATCTAAGGTTTGATGAATGACTTTTTACATAAAACACATGAAAAATAAATGGCCAAGAATACAGCCTAATATTACTTTGCTTTTCTTCCTTTTCATGCTGAATTTCATTCACAAAATTGTCTTAGTCTGTTGTGCTGCTTTAACAAAACACATGAGATGGGATACTTTTATATTAAATTATTTCTGATAGTTTGAGCAGCTGGCAAGTTCAAGGCCATGGTTCCAGCAGATTTTCTGGGATGATGATTTCTTCATTGGCATTCTCAGAGCAGAACAGGTAGAGAGGAAGTCGACTAATGGTGACTTCCCAAAGTAAAGGAGTTCAAGGGCCAGGAAGATCCTTGAAGCTTCCTTTATAAGAGCATCAATCCTGTGTCAGAGTGGGAAGTGACCCCCATGCCCTTAACATTGATTATTAACTTCCAGGTGAATTTGGGGATAATACATTATTCAAAGTATAGCAACAATTACACTTACTTATTTCCATGAATCAATCTCAGCTTTATTAACAAGGAGTAGCATTTAATAAGCAAGCATATATGTAAATTTTATTTTTTGGAGATTTTCAGCTAGCCAAGCCTTTCTTTACTTAAAAAAGACCCATTTTTAATTTTTAAAAAAATTCATTTATTTTACATACTGACCACAGTTTCCTCTCCTTCCTCTCCTCCCAATCCCTCCTCCCATCTCCCTTCTACTCCTCCTTCCCCATCCACTCCTCTTCTGTCTCCATTCAGAAAGGGGCAGGCCTCCCATGGGAGTCAACATACCATGGAACATCAAGTTGAGGCAGGACCAAGCTCCTCCTCCTGTATCAAGATTGGATGAGGCAACCTAGCTTGGGGATTGGATTCCCCAAAGCCAGCTCAAGCACCAGGGTCAGGTCCTGATCCCAATAGTAGGAGCCTCACAAATAGACCTATGCAACTGTCACCCACATGCAGAGGGCCTAGGTGGCTCCCATGCAGGCTCCCCAACTGTTGGTCCAGAGAGGAAGACCTAGTTTTTATATCTAAATTAATCTTAAGTTCTCAGGCATCTGCTGAAAATATAGCCTTGGCCATAGATCAGCTATGCTCCATGATGAGTTTCAATCAATGGGGCATCAAATTAAAGTTAATTTAGAATATCTTTCATTGAATTTAAGAATCATTCTCATAGAATTTTCCATGTGTATACATTCAGAAAAATAAACATAAAGTGTAAATGGAGTCCTAAATTGGTATAAATAATAAAAACCTGGAGTCAGATATACAGAAAAATGCTGAGAGATCAGAAAGAAGGAGCAAGTCATGGCCACACCTTATCTCCTTAGCGTCTCAGTAAACAAGAAAGCGAGTTCGTGTTTCTCCCTGCTTATATTCTGTGTCTCTCCAGTCACCTCACTTCCTGTCTGTCTGTACAGACCTCCAGACCTCTATGGTTAGTTAGTGTCA